>NC_080045.1:13212121-13466745 GCF_012489685.1 Lotus japonicus
TCTGCACCAAGTTGCTTTCAATGAGAAAGTCTGAGATCAGCCTCCCAAAAGGGATATATTTGATGGCTGACTTGATGGAGGAGGTGGTGCGAGACTTCCGGATGCATTCCTTCAAATAGGAGAACAGGAAGTAGGGAAGGCAGATCTTCTCCTTGTCTTGAATGAAGAACAGCATCGCCTTCTGATTGAAGTTGATGTAGTCTGGAGAACTGCCCTTTGGTCGTTGATTGATGCAGTTGAGCAGGATCTTGTGCCAGACCCTGAGTTTGGGTTGAAGGTCCATCACTTTGTAGCTCGTCTTGCCCGGTTTGAAGTGGTGTACAGGGCCTTGTTGACGATGTCCTTGGTTCTGGGTTTCAGCTTCGATTCCGTCAGTGAGAACCGATACCCATGAGCAGTTTCTGCACCTAGCAGATTCACGAATGACTTCTCCGTGATGATGATCTTCCTACCCAGTATGTAAGAGACCACCTGAGTGTCATCACAATCAGCGTGCTTCAGAATTCCTTTACCAGCTTCTCATACACCGGTCCTCGAAGTCGATTGAAGTAGTTTCCCCAACCTTGAGCTTGGACTTCAGGACGGAGATCAAACCCATTTGCAGCCAAGTTGTCGAGGTTGAATCTCCATTCTGCAAGGACTTGGAGTTCCTCAGGAGGAAATACACAGTGAACGGCACAGCCCCGTTCTGCAATAGGAACAATCTCCTCTTGAGCTTGAGCTTGTTCTTGTGCTGGGTTCTCAGAGCCCCGTTGACCCGTTGCCAACCCGACTACCATGTGAGGGAACTGAGGTGCATCTGCAGTAGATCTTCTGGTTTGTCTCACCATTTTGAAGAGGTTGAAGGTTTGAGGTAGAAGATGAAGTTTGAAGGATGAAGAGAGATCGAGAGAGAAATCACGAAGGAGGCGGTTTTGAAAAGCAGGGAGTGCGAGAGTGAAAACCGGAAGTGAGAGAGAACGTGTGTGTATAGTGGGTTTTATCAAATAACCGTTGTTGATTCAAAAAGCACTTTAAGATCAACGGTTGAAAATTAAAGATAGACAGTAACAGTAAAATACACAATCACACACAGGAGATAAGCATATCTACACGCAATCACAACAGACTGTCACACGGGCACAAGGAACTATGCATCAGAAATTCTGACGCACGTGTTGTTGTCTCAGCTTCAGAGTCAGTACCAGTGGGCACACACACTCTGATTGAGTTACCTTCTGGACTAGACATCTTCTGATCAAGAAGTATCATAGTCAGAGGTTCTGATCTATCTTCACTCTGGACAAAAGTCCATGTTTAGATTTTTCAGAATAAAATTAAATCTATCTTCAGCTAAGGGCTTTGTAAAGATATCTGCCCATTGATGGTCAGTATCAACAAACTTCAGAAGAAGTACGCCCTTCTGCACATAATCTCTAATGAAGTGATACTTTACCTCAATGTGCTTTGCCCTTGAATGCAAGATAGGATTCTTGCTCAACGAAATTGCAGCAGTGTTATCACAATAGATTGGGATATTGCTCTCAAGGATCTGATAATCCTCCAGCTGATGTTTCATCCAGAGCATCTGAGTGCTGCATATTGCTGCTGAGATATATTCTGCCTCTGCAGTTGATAGAGCAATGGTTGATTGCCTCTTGCTTGCCCATGAGACTAGATTGCTTCCCAGAAATTGACAATTTCCAGAAGTACTTTTTCTCTCTGTTCTATCTCCAGCATAATCAGCATCACAATAACCTGAAAGCTTATACTCTGATGTTTTCTTATACATCAAGCCAAGGTTAGTGGTGCCTTTCAGATACCTTAGGATCCTCTTAACAGCAGTTAAGTGGGTTTCCCTTGGATCTGATTGGAAACGAGCACATAAATGAACACTAAATAATATGTCTGGCCTAGATGCAGTTAAGTACAGAAGTGAACCTATCATGCCACGATAGAGCTTCTGACATACTTTACCACTTATATCTTCTTTTTCCAGAATGCATGTTGGATGCATTGGAGTCTTGGCCACTGTAGATTCCAGCATATTGAACTTCTTCAGAAGTTCTTTAGTGTACTTGCTCTGATGGATATATGTTCCTTCTGGTGTTTGATCAACTTGTATTCCCAGAAAGTACTTTAATTCTCCCATCATACTCATCTCAAATTCAGCCTGCATCATCTCAGAAAATTCTTTGCATAGAGATTGATTAGCAGAACCAAATATAATATCATCAACATAAATTTGCACAATTAAGATATCATCTTTATAAGTCTTGCAAAAGAGAGTTGTATCTACTTTACCCCTTACAAACTCATTCTCCAGAAGGAATGAGCTAAGTCTCTCATACCATGCTCTGGGAGCTTGCTTCAGACCGTAGAGTGATTTCTGCAATTTGAACACATGGTCTGGTTTCTTTTCATCTTCAAAACCTGGGGGTTGATGAACATAGACTTCCTCTGAGATATAACCGTTTAGGAAGGCACTCTTTACGTCCATCTGATGTAGAACTATGTTGTGATTTACTGAGAAAGAAATCAATAGTCTGATTGCCTCCAGTCTTGCTACTGGAGCAAATGTTTCAGTGTAGTCTATTCCTTCCTGCTGGCTGTAGCCTTGAGCAACTAGCCTTGCCTTGTTTCTGACTACATCTCCTTTCTCATTTAGCTTGTTTCTGAATACCCATTTCGTTCCAATAACATGGACATTCTCAGGCTTCTTCACTAAGCTCCAAACATCGTTCTTGGAGAATTGATTCAATTCTTCTTCCATGGCCAGAATCCAATCCTTGTCCTGAAGAGCTTCATCTATGGACTTGGGTTCAATTAAGGACACCAATCCTTTCAGACTCAGCAAGGTCTCTTCAGAGGGTCTGAAGGCAGATCTGGTTCTGACTGGTTCATCTTTGTTGCCCAGAATCAATTCCTTAGGATGAGCTGCAGTGATTCTGCTCTTCTTCAGAGTTTGTGAGTTAGAGGGACCAGCTTCTTCCTCTGGTTCATCTTCCTCTGGCTCAACTTCCTCTGGAGCTTTGCCTTTGTCAGAAACATTAATGCTTAAATCTGCAAACTTTTCAACTAGCTTTGACTGGTCAGAGTCAAGCTTATCATCAAATCTAACATGAATAGATTCTTCAATAGTCTTAGCATCAGTATTATAAAATCTAAAACCTTTAGATCTATCAGAATAACCAAGTAATAGACACTTAGAAGATTTAGCATCAAATTTATGCAATCTATCCTTAGTATTGAGAACATAACAAACACAGCCAAAAGGATGAAAATAAGAAATGTTGGGTTTTATGTTCTTCCACAATTCATAAGGAGTCTTTTTCAGAATTGGTCTCACAGAGATTCTGTTCTGAATGTAACATGCTGTATTTACTGCCTCTGCCCAAAAGTGCTTAGCCATGCCAGTTTCTTGGAGCATGGTTCTAGCCATCTCCTGAAGAGTTCTATTCTTCCTCTCAACAACACCATTTTGTTGAGGAGTTCTGGGACAAGAGAAATCATGTGTAATTCCATAGGAATCAAACAGACTCTCAAACTTGTCATTCTCAAACTCTCCACCATGGTCACTTCTGACACGCACAATTCTACAAGCCTTCTCGTTTTGCACTTGAGCAATGAAGGTAGAGAACACAGCATGAGACTCATCCTTGCGGGTTAGAAACTTTACCCATGTCCAGCGGCTATAGTCATCAACGATAACCATCCCATATCTCTTGCCACCTATAGACTCAGTTTTCACTGGTCCAAACAGGTCGATATGCAGAAGTTCTAACAGCCTTGAGGTTGAGACAACATTCTTTGCCTTGAAAGGGACTTTTGTGAATTTGCCTTTCTGACATGCTTCACAAAGAGCGTCTGAAGCGAACTTCAGATTGGGTAAGCCCCTGACAAGGTTTAGCTTGCTCAGCTGAGAAATCTTTCTCATACTGGCATGCCCTAACCGTCTATGCCATACCCACTGCTCTTCATTAACAGACAGAAGGCACTTCACATTCTGAGCCTCCAACTCAGATAATCTGATCTTATAAATGTTGTTCTTCCTCTTGCTGTTAAACAGAACAGAGCCATCGATCTGACTTACAGCCCGGCAGGACTTTTGATTGAATATAACATCATAACCCTTGTCAGCTAATTGACTTATAGACAATAAGTTATGTGTTAAGCCGTCTACCAATAAAACATTATCAATGCATGGACTACTATCTACACAAATAGTACCAGTACCAATAATTTTACCCTTTTCATTTCCTCCAAAGCCAACTTCGCCTCCAGGCTTAAGTTTCAGCTCTCGGAACATACGCTTTTCTCCCGTCATGTGACGCGAGCATCCACTGTCCAGATACCATGATTGGTGTTTCAGTGGAGCTATCAAGGATATCTGCAACATAGATAATCTTGTCCTTAGGTACCCACTTTCTGGGTCCTCTTTTGTTAGTTACCCCAAAGGTTCTGATCACCTTGGGTGTCTCAACATGATATTTTAAAGGAATATTTGCATGATATTTAGTCATAGAGAAAGATCCCTTTTTAAGAGGGTTTTTAGCAACTTCAGCAGGTACAGGATCAGGCAATATGGTACCAGAGGGAACAAAGCATTCATACAAGGATTTAGCTTTAGACACAGAAGGCTCATTTCTAATTGGTTTAGAATAGCCAATGCCATGCATTCCATTTCTGCTTACACCATAGATCATTGAAGCCATTAAGCTTCTATCTACGCTTTTAGCCAGGAATCTTTGAAAAGATTTTTCATACTTAGATTCATGCTTACTATCAGAGGCATCGCAGGCAATAACTTCTTCTAACTTTGCAATTTGATTCTTAAGCACAGAGTTAGAATTAACTAAAGCATGGTTATCATTTTTCAAATCAGATATGATTTTCTCATGTTCAGAAGGAGTTTTAGAAACAGCAGATAAGTTCTTTTTCAGCTTCTTATGCTTAGACAACAAGGAGTTATACTTATCCATGATATCAGACAAAGCATGTTTCAGTTCAGAGGTAGAGAAGGAAGCAAATACCTCATTTTCATCGTCAGAGTCTGGATCTCCTTCTGATTCTGAGTCAGAGTCAACAGCTTCCTTTGACTCTGTTCCTTTGTCTTTGACAATAGCCATGAGTCCTTGGACTTCACCATCAGAGTCAACATCCTCTGACTCTGATTCATCGAATGTCACCATCAGACTCTTCTTGGTCTTGAAGTGCTTCTTTGGCTTCTTGTCCTTCTTCAATTTTGGACAGTCACTTTTGTAGTGCCCTGATTCTTTGCACTCAAAGCAAGTGACTTCCTTGATTGATGACTTCTTCTGACCTGAGGATTCAGACTTTCCTCTTGCCTTTCCAGAGCCTTTGAACTTGCTCTGCCTGTGCTTCCAGATGCGGTTGAGTCTCTTGGAGATCAGAGTCAGCTCATCTTCATCAGAATCTTCTGATGCTTCTTCAGATTCTTCTTCTTCAGCTTGAAGAGCCTTTGACTTCTCAACCTTAGCCTTTTCAGATTTGGATTTCAAGGCTATGGACTTTTTCCTCAGATCTTGCATCTCTGAGCGCTTCAGCTCATGGCATTTCAAAATGCTGATGAGTTCTTCTAAACTCATATTCTCAACATCTCTCGTGAGCTCTATTGAAGTCACCAAAGGCATCCAACTTTCAGGAAGACACCTGATGACCCTTATGACGTGATCTTTTGTTGTGTAGCTCTTGTTGAGAGGACGTATGCCAGCTACAAGCAGTTGAAATCTGGAGAACATTTCTTCAATGGACTCATTTGGCTCCATGATGAAGGATTCATACTTTTGGATCAAAGACAATGCCTTTGATTCTTTGACTTTCTTGTTTCCTTCATGAGACATCTTCAGAGAATCAAAAATGCCTTTAGCAAACTCACGATCTGTAATCTTCTGGTACTCCTCATAGGAGATAGCACTTAGAAGAATTGCTCTTGCTTTATGATGTTGTGAGTACAGCTTCTTTTGATCTGCAGACATCTCTGACCTTGGGATCTTTTTGCCATCTGCATCAACTGGACGCTCATAGCCATCCACAATAATATCCCAGAGATCTGCATCGAAACCCAGAAAGAAACTTTCCAGTCTATCTTTCCAATATTCGAACCTTTGACCATCGAACATAGGAGGCTTTGCGTTGTAACCATCTCTTTGAGTTTCACTGGTGGTGGCAGCCATTGTTTTTCACACCGGCCCGGATCACTGAACACTGTTAGGTGTGGTAATCAGAACTTGCGCTCTGATACCAATTGAAGGTATGAAAAACGGTAGAAAGGGGGGGTTTGAATAACGTTTTCAGTACAAAAACTACCACCTTAAAGATTTTAACAAATCTTTTCGAGAACTAAGTGCAAAAGATAGAGATAGAAAAGCACACAAGGATTTTATCCTGGTTCACTTGATAAATCACTCAAGCTACTCCAGTCCACCCGTTAAGGTGATTTCTTCCTTCTTAGAATGAAGGCAATCCACTAATCAGGTAAGAGTTACAACTGCACTTGAAACCTACAAGTGACTAACAATTACACTGACTTAGCTCACACTAAGATTCACTCTCTTAGTCTTCTCTAGGATCCGATCAACCTTGATCTCCTAAAGGAAAAATCAAACAACTGTTTGAGGTTGGTGTTTACAAGGGTTTGCTTCTGAATAAGCTGAGTGTAAACTAAAATAAATTACAAGATGAAAGAAAGCTTAGAATATGTCTTGCGCGTGTGTATTGCTTCTTGTATATTTTTTCTTCTTCTCGCCGCTTCTTTCAATCTTCAGCCTCTATATATACTCCAAGGATTAGGGTTGAGCGTTGCATGGAAATGCTACCGTTGGAGGGCAGTTCTGGAAAATCCAGCTTCTGCTGTGGCTGAGAACGTTAGGTAGGTCGTCAGGAAGGTACACTTGCTTTTGTACTTGGATAGCGACTTGACCTTTTAACCTAGGAGACTTCTGATCAGAGGAATGCTTCGTATTGGAACTTGTGAAGCAGGTTGATCAGAGTCAGAGGGAAAGCACAGATCCTCTGACCATTGTATCTTCTGATTCTGAACTCAGAGGGAAGAACATGGCCTTCAGAGTTTCTTGCTTCTGGACTTCAGAGTTTCCACTATTCAGCTTCTGGATCTTCAGAGTCTTCTACACCATCGGAACATCTGAACCTTCAGTGTTTCTTGGTTGTCAGAACTTCTGGATCATCAGAGCTTCTAGCGACTGAGTCCTCATCAGAGTTTGTATAGCTTCAGATCTTCTGAAGCTTTTCCACTGTTCATACTGAACATGGTGAATGCGAAAGCGTTGCTTGGGTTACCCTTTATACACAGTGCTTCTGATTTGTGTGAAATTGAGTCAGGGTCAGAGCCTGTAAATAGCACACTCAGAAAAACACGTTAGAGTACCACAATTGTTCATATCAAAAGGTTAACTTGTAATCATCAAAACATAGAGTTGTACTACTAGATCAAAACTTGATCTTACACTAAACACTTAATTGGACTCTAATTAAGCTAGATTTAGATGTTATGCATAGTATAGGAAAATACGATTTACTTAAGGAATAAGTAATCTTGCTCCCTCTTTTTCTGTTACACAAACTTTTATTGATATTTTGGCTTCTGATTAATGAAAGGGACAGACTTTTCTTTTAAAAAAAAAAGTAATCATCAAACGGGATGTTACACGGTCTTAGTCCTTTGTTATGCGTCAGATTTTGAAGCTGTCTGCTTCCAAAATATTTTCTCATTTAAATAAATTCTGAATCAAGTATCGACCTTTCATCATTGAATACTCAGCTTAAATGAGTAGAAAAAATATCAAAACACTCGGACCCGCTTATTGCTTCTTTCTTTCCTCTATAAGTAGGAAAAAATCACTATTTATCGTCATCTCTTTCTCATTCAAACCCGCGGTCAAGGAGGAAGAGAAAATTCTGAGCTCTTGCTCCATTCTTAGTGGATTGAAGTGATTCTAGATGACTTTGATTTGTGGAAGCTTGGAGAACACACTTCTACCTTCATCTTTTCCATTTCTAGCCAATTTTCTTCAACTCATTCAACCCTAAAACTTGAACTTTTGAGTAAAAGGTCTGTATACGTACTCTATCGTACAAATTGATAACTTATATGCATAGGTGCTAGGATTTTTTATGGTTATATGAAAAAGTGGTAAAAATGTCAATTTTTACTTCATTCTTAGACTTTAATTGTATTAGAACCATATTCATGCTTAGGACCTTTGTATTAGTTGTTGGTATATGTTTTAATTTGAATTATGTAAAATCAATTTCGGAAAAATCTCAACTTAAGAATTTTTTGTCTTTAAAGTGAGCTCAAAAAGTTTTAATTCACAATTTCAACGCCCCAATAATATAAATTAGAAGGTTTAAAAACATGTCATCATTAATGGTATAAGACAGTTATAAGCTATTTTAATTGCAACTCATTAATACAATAACATGATGGATTATAAAGTAGACAATAATTATAGGAATAACAAATTGTGCATAATTGTAAAACATGTAACTGAAGTGAAAAATAAAAATACGTAACATAACCACAAAACATCACAAATTAAATTCAATGTAAAAGGAATATTTTTCTACTGAAGATATCACAAAATCTAAATTTTTAGTCGAAATCAGGTACATAGAGAAATCTAACTGAAGTTGGTCAGTAAAAACTGAAAAATAAATGGAGATAAATGTGACTATTTTAATAAAGACATAATAATACTATCTATTAGGTTTTTTTTAATATATGTCAACAATATTTAAAAAAAATTGAGAAATTACTTTTTGATAAAAACCACACTAAGCATTTTTTTTATTATCTTGAAAATTAACGAGTTTGGATAAAAACAGAGAGTTCAACTTCAGAACCTTCATTGATATAATATGCCGAAAGAGGAAAATAATCATCCATTACTATATTGAGACGACGAAGGATGATAACACTTGGATGGATACCCCAATGTCTCGAGACTTTGTCGCGTAGGTCACTCACTTTATCACTCTCCTTCATCCTTATATACCCGTCAGATCCCCTGTACTTGATAAGAATGTGAATTTTCTCATCTGGGGGCAGAGGGATGACGGTGAGAGTAATATTTTCATGATCATTATCATCCCTGAACCCGTAGTGTGACATTTCAAGGTGATCAAGTAACCTTCCATTATTATACCGTAGGATTTGCCTCTCTATCTCGACATCTAACTGGTCTTTAATTTTTGACTTCAGATCAAGAACGGTTTCTGAGGATGACATTTCTATCACTCGCTCTATCAGCCCACCATGTATCGTTAAAAATACCATGATTATTTCAAATGGGTTTCTTGAGTAATTAATTTTGCTATCAAAGTGGAGCAGGAGTTTGTGAATTGCAAAGTGTTGTTTGCTTTCTTTAAATTTTAAGGGCTATTGCATGAGAAGTTGGTTAGTTGTGTGACAACTAAGAAGCCAAACTAACACGTCACAAATTCTTGTGTTGTTTAGAACTGTTAAATTTTGTGATAAACTGGTTGATTACTCATTTGATTTTTCTCCCGAAAATGACATGCCTTATTTATTATTAGATCGGTATTACACTTTTAATGATCCAACTACCAAATAAACAAGAATGGCATGCTTCATATAGCCTCTTGTTTTTTTACCAAATTGGCGTGTTATCAATCTCATGCACATTTTTTCCTTCAAAAAAAAATCTCATGCACATTTTAAAATATTTATGGTAAGTTGTACAATTTGGATATAATTTAACCGTTTTTCTATTAATTTCCGAAAGAAGTTAAAAAAAAAGTAAAACGTACTTATACCAGTTATACGTGATTCATACTCCATACAAGTAATTTTAAAATAAGATTAGCTTCAAAAAAAAAAGATTTAAACCGAAATGATAAAAAAATACAAACAAGGTGTTGGTCTGGTGGTAAACAAGTTAGATCATTGTAAATGTGGGGTTAAAAAATCAAACACTGAAAAAGTCATTTATTGGGAGAGACCGTCACTCCGTCAGTGTATCCTATGAAATTAAAAACCAATCAAGAACAAAAAAAAATAATAATTTTTTTATGTCAAATTAGAGAATCAAAGACATTGTACCATTTGGATATAATTAATTTAACCGTTTTTCTATTAATTTTCGAAAGAAGTAAAAAAAAAAAAACAAAACTTTTTTTTTCTTGAAATAAAATGAGCAAAACTTATACGTGATGCATACTCCATATAAGTAATTATTTTTTAAAAAATATATATGTACAAACAAGGTGTGTGCTGGTGTCAGTAGATAAGTTAGATCCTCGTATGAGTGAGGTTAAAAGATTGAACCTTCGAAAAGTCATTTGTTGGGAGGGGTCGTCATCGTATCCCATCAGGTAAAACCTTGCAAGGACAAAAAAAAATTGATAAAAAAATTATGTCAAATTAGAGAATCAGAGATATTGTACTAGGGTCTGTTCAATTTGCTTAAAGCTGAAAATATGTTTGATTGATATTTAAAATTTTTTTTTTGAAAATATTTTATAAAATATGATCAAAACAGAAAATAAAAAAACATTGTCATTTTTAGTAAAATGAAAACGAAGTTGTCACTACCACCGCCACCTCCACCACCGTCATCGTCGTTGACATCTTTATCCCAGTGCATCAGAGTCATCTCTGCCCGGAGCATGCTCTATCTCCTCGGTTTACTACCTGCGCAGAGCATTCAATTAAGAAGAAGTCATCGAGGCAAGTACATCATTTTGGACTATAGAGGAAATCTTCGTAGGAGCCTCATCAACTCAAACCAAATTACCCAAACGAGAGACAAGCTTAGCTAAAGTGTCTGCAACCCTTGTATCAGTTCTGCGTGCAAAATAGAACTCAAAAGCATCAAATTAGGAAGCAAAAACTGACAATCCACCTAACTTCTTTGGTGGATTCTATTTATGTTTTGCTTCTTTGTCGCTCTACGGCTCGGACCCTATCCCATTCTTGGACTTCTAGCTCCTCCTCGAGCTGTCGTAGCTCCTCTTGATGTGAATAAGGTCTTTGTATGTATGGGCATTTTGGGGGAGTCGCAATCATAATTCGCAATAACATTCTATGGTTTTAATAAGAGGTGGTAGAGTGAAATATCTACCAGGTGTGAAATCCCATTGTATTCGAGGAGTCAAGGATTTGTTGGAGTCCAGGCTTAATATACATGCATAAATAGTGGTCTAATGACAAAGGTCGACGACGGAAGCTCAGAACGGAGCCGTATGATGCGGAAGTCTAATGTACGGTTCATCGTCTCCAGATGATAAGGCCCCCCCATCACCACAACACCAATAATCAAATAGCACCAAACAATTCATCTTGAAACTGGCACACCGAAAACCCAACTCATAGGCCAAGCCAACAACCCAACACAAGCACAACGCTTCGACTAAAACAGGGGAGAGGACATGATCTAAAGTGGTCGTAGCAGCAGCCAAAATTTCACCATCTCTGTCATGAGCAATCAAGCGAAAGCCAACTTCATGCAAAGTGTAAACAGATGGGCCAAAGTAAATCTTAGATATGTCAGTTGCTGGTCTCTACCACGCAGAGATGATCGCGACCAATACGCAAAGGTGGTTGGGTTAGTGGGTCCACACTAACGATGGCTGAAGGAGATGATCATGCCGCAAAATCCGTGGCAAAGGAGTGCTCATTGAACGAAACATAAGGTCATTACACGCCTGCCACACATAATAAAGGACTGTGAAACATACACCAGCAGCAGTCGTATCAATAGACTCCAGAAAACTCGCCAAGAACTAAAGTGGAAGAGAAGTTCAAGAAAAGTGAAAGAGAGACTTGATTGAAATAATAAAAAAATTGAGGGTCTAACATTGTTTTGAATCATAACCCTTCATCAACTATATTAGAGGAACCAGAATGTAATGAAGTTAATTTTATTTTTAAGATGAACTCTCAAAGAAATCTGGAGATAGTTTAGCTTTTTTAGTTCATTTTAAAATAGATTTTAATGGATTTGCACACTCGGCATAAAATAACTTTACGCTAACAACTACTCACAACATTTCATGTAGGAGGAAATTCTATTGAATAAATTTGTAAGCAAAATTTAAACACAATGCACACATTTTTTTTAACATGGAAATATATTAGAAAAAAATCAAGTGGCCAAAGAGGCAATTACATCAGACTCAACTAAAACAACACAATCCGGGGGAACTTCCTCAATCCAAACACAGTTGGGATACTTTGAAGAGTTCTTGACCAAGTGATTAGCCACATAATTCCCGGATCGACGAGCAAAAGACAAATGAAAGTTATGAAACGAAGTCACCAAGTCTCTACAGTCATTAATAATGGAAATAAAATAAGACGCTCACTGCCTAGATTTGTGCCAAGCCTCATACAATTGGAGGCAATCCGTTTCGACACAAACATCAGGAAAAAATAAATTTGCAGCAAGAGAAAGGAACCACTTGAAAGCTAGAGCTCCAGAAGGCAAAGGGGAAGTTGCCTCCACTGGGTACAAAGTCGCAGCCGCCATGACCTCTCCTCGGCCATTCCGAGCCACACAACCCGCCCTAGCAGATCTCCCATTCAAAAATACCCATCAAAATTTATCTTCACCACATCTGATCCTGTGCACCTCCACCTGGTAGGAAACTCACGCTGTGGACATGAAGAAATCTTGACCGCGGGTGCTATTAAGGCTTGCACTCAAGCCACCAAATCCTCCACCACCGACGGCACTCATTGAAACAACATGTTCCTATTTTCCTAAATCACATACAAGTAAAGTAAAGCACGCACCATCCACAGCGGGATCATCAAGGGCCCAAAAACGCTGAAGCATGCTTGTAATCGAGCTATCATTTTGCACTTTTAAACTACCAGGGAATGCAAACCACCAGAGAGCAACCACTGGCAACTGTAGATTACATGATCAATGGTCTTTGAATTTGCATTGCAAAGAGGACAGACTTCTTCTACATCAATTCCATGCACCCGAAGAGAATGGAACAATAGAAGAATACCACGAATAGCACGCCAAGCTACCTCCTTGCATCAAGGAAAGGCTTGAACGTGCCACAAAACTTTCCAGAAGCTCCCGGGCAGCAGCTACGTACCAGAAGATAACATTTCCCTCATCTCCTTGCAATGACGAATGAAGGAATAGTCGCTTTTCATATAATACAACCCATATGTCGTCAAGGGCCATAACAGCAAGTCCTCTTTGGGCACCAAGGAAAGAGGGACATGCAAAATAGCCTTAGTTGTGGGCTGCCAAAACAAAAGATCAATAAGGTCCCTATCCCAAACTTGTCCACCAGGAGAAAGTAAGTGAGAAACAAACTACAAATTGTCGCATCATGGGCAAGATCTTCACGGAAAATAAGAGGAACATCTGCTGGGATCCATTTATCCCTCCAAATGTCAATAGTTTGACCATTACCGACCTTCCATCGGACCCCTCCTCAAAGAACCATCTAGTACGAAAAGTAATCATCCAAGCATGGCTAGGACGGCTTCCTTTCTTTGCTGCACAAAGAGATGAGTTAGGATAATATACAATTTTAAATAATATGGGTTCTTTTGGAGTCTCCACCAATTCTTTCCAACCAAAGTTGTATTAAAGGCTTTGAAATCCCTAAACCCAATGCCTCCCGCATGTTTGGACCTGGGGAATCCCATTTAAGCCAAGGGCATCTCCACTCCAATAAAATCTGCAAATCATTCGTTCAATATCTACACATAAACTATCAGGCAACATAATGTAAGATCAAGTTTTGATCTAGTAGTACAACTCTATGTTTTGATGATTACAAGTTAATCTTTTGATATGAACAATTGTGGTACTCTAACGTGTTTTTCTGAGTGTGCTATTTACAGGCTCTGACCTCTATTCAATCTCACACAAATCAGAAGCACTGTGCTTAAAGAGTGTCCCAAGCAACGCTTTCGCATTCACCATGTTCAGTATGAACAGTGGAAAAGCTTCAGAAGTTCTGAAGTTATACAAACTCTGATGTGGACTCAGTCACTAGAAGTTCTGAAGATCCAGAAAGTCTGATAACCAAGAAACACTGAAGGTTCAGATGTTCTGATGGTGTAGAAGACTCTGAAGATCCAGAAGCTGAATAGTGGAAACTCTGATGTCCAGAAGCAAGATACTCTGAAGACCATGTACTTCCCTCTGAGTTCAGAATCAGAAGATACAATGGTCAGAGGATCTGGGCTTTCCCTCTGACTCTGATCAACCGGCTTCACAAGTTCCAACATGAAGCTTTCTCCTGATCAGAAGTCTCCTAGGTTTAAAGGTCAAGTCACTATCCAAGTACAAAAGCAACTGTACCTTCCTGACGACCTACCTAACAGTCTCAGACACAGCAGAAGCTGGATTTTCCAGAACTGCCCTTCAACGGTAGCATTTCCCATGCAACGTTCAACCCTAATCCTTGGAGTATAAAAAGAGGCTGAAGACTGAAAGAAGCGGCTAGAAGCATTCACATACGCGCAAGACAAATTCAAATTCTTCTAAGCTTTCTTTCATCTGAAATTCATTGTGTTTACTATTAGCTTTTTAGAAGCAAATCTCTTGTAAACAATTCTTTGATAAACAGTTTGTTTAGTTCCTTTAGGAGATCAAGGTTGATCGGATCCTAGAGAAGACTAAGAGAGTGAATCTTAGTGTGAGCTAAGTCAGTGTAATTGTTAGTCACTTGTAGGTTTCAAGTGCAATTGTAACTCTTACCTGATTAGTGGATTGCCTTCATTCTAAGAAGGAAGAAATCACCTTAACGGGTGGACTGGAGTAGCTTGAGTGATTTATCAAGTGAACCAGGATAAAAATCCTTGTGTGCTTTTCTATCTCTTATTCTTAGCACTTAAGTTCTCGAAAGATTTGTCAAAATCTTTGAGGTGGAAGTTTTATCTTGAAAACGTTATTCAAACCCCCCATTTCTACCGTTTTTCATACCTTCAATTGGTATCAGAGCGCAAGTTCTGATTACCACACCTAACAGTGTTCAGTGATCCGGGCCGGTGTTAAAAACAATGGCTGCCACCACCAGTGAAACTCAAAGAGATGGTTACAATGCAAAGCCTCCTATGTTCGACGGTCAAAGGTTCGAATATTGGAAAGATAGACTGGAAAGTTTCTTTCTGGGTTTCGATGCAGATCTCTGGGATATTATTGTGGATGGCTACGAGCGTCCAGTTGATGCAGATGGCAAGAAGATCCCAAGGTCAGAGATGACTGCAGATCAAAAGAAGCTGTACTCACAACATCACAAAGCAAGAGCAATTCTTCTAAGTGCTATTTCTTATGAAGAGTACCAGAAGATTACAGATCGTGAGTTTGCAAAAGGCATTTTTGAATCTCTGAAGATGTCTCATGAAGGAAACAAGAAAGTCAAAGAATCAAAGGCATTGTCTTTGATCCAAAAATATGAATCCTTCATCATGGAGCCAAATGAGTCCATTGAAGAAATGTTCTCCAGATTTCAGTTGCTTGTGGCTGGCATAAGACCTCTCAACAAGAGCTATACAACAAAAGATCATGTCATAAGGGTTCTCAGGAGTCTTCCTGAAAGCTGGATGCCTTTAGTGACTTCAATAGAGCTCACGAGAGATGTTGAGAATATGAGTTTAGAAGAACTCATCAGCATTTTGAAATGCCATGAGCTGAAGCGCTCTGAGATGCAAGATCTGAGGAAAAAGTCTATAGCCTTGAAATCCAAATCTGAAAAGGCTAAGGCTGAGAAGTCAAAAGCTCTTCAAGCTGAAGAAGAAGAATCTGAAGAAGCATCAGAAGATTCTGATGAAGATGAGCTGACTCTGATCTCCAAGAGACTCAACTGAATCTGGAAGCACAGGCAGAGCAAGTACAAAGGCTCTGGAAAGGCAAAAGGAAAGTCTGAATCCTCAGGCCAGAAGAAGTCCTCAATTAAGGAAGTCACATGCTTCGAGTGCAAAGAATCAGGGCACTACAAAAGTGACTGTCCAAAGTTGAAGAAGGACAAGAAGCCAAAGAAGCACTTCAAGACAAAGAAGAGTCTGATGGTGACATTTGATGAATCAGAGTCAGAGGATGTTGACTCTGATGGTGAAGTCCAAGGACTCATGGCTATTGTCAAAGACAAAGGAGCAGAGTCAAAGGAAGCTGTTGACTCTGACTCAGAATCAGAAGGAGATCCTAACTCAGACGATGAAAATGAGGTATTCGCTTCTTTCTCTACCTCTGAACTGAAACATGTCTTGTCTGATATCATGGATAAGTATAACTCTTTATTGTCTAAACATAAGAAGCTGAAAAAGGACTTATCTGCTGTCTCCAAGACTCCTTCTGAACATGAGAAAATTATCTCTGAATTGAAAAATGATAATCATGCTTTGATCAATTCTAACTCTGTGCTTAAGAACCAGATTGTTAAGCTAGAAGAAATAGTTGCCTGTGATGCCTCTGATTGTAGAAATGAGTCTAAGTATGAAAAGTCGTTTCAAAGATTCCTGGCTAAGAGCGTAGATAGAAGCTTAATGGCTTCAATGATCTATGGCGTAAGCAGAAATGGAATGCATGGCATTGGCTATTCTAAACCAATTAGAAATGAGCCCTCTGTGTCTAAAGCTAAATCTTTGTATGAATGCTTTGTTCCCTCTGGTACCATATTGCCTGATCCTTTACCTGCTAAAGTTGCTAAACCTCCTCTTAAAAAGGGATCTTTCTCTATGTCTAAATATCATGCAAAAATTCCTTTACATTATCATGTTGAGAAACCCAAGGTGATCAGAACCTCTGGGGTAACTAACAAGAGAGGACCCAGAAAGTGGGTACCTAAGGACAAGATTATCTATGTTGCAGATATCCTTGATAGCTCCACTGAAACACCAATCATAGTATCTGGACAGTGGATGCTCGCGTCACATGACGGGAGAAAGACGTATGTTCCAAGAGCTAAAACTTAAGCCTGGAGGCGAAGTTGGCTTTGGAGGAAATGAAAAGGGTAAAATTGTTGGTACTGGTACTATTTGTGTAGATAGTAGTCCATGCATTGATAATGTGTTATTGGTAGACGGCTTAACACATAACTTATTGTCTATAAGTCAATTAGCTGACAAGGGCTATGATGTTATATTCAATCAAAAGTCCTGCCGGGCTGTAAGTCAGATCGATGGCTCTGTTCTGTTTAACAGCAAGAGGAAGAACAACATTTATAAGATCAGATTATCTGAGTTAGAGGCTCAGAATGTGAAGTGCCTTCTTTCTGTTAATGAAGAGCAGTGGGTATGGCATAGACGGTTAGGGCATGCCAGTATGAGAAAGATTTCTCAGCTGAGCAAGCTAAACCTCGTCAGGGGCTTACCCAATCTGAAGTTCGCTTCAGACGCTCTTTGTGAAGCATGTCAGAAAGGCAAATTCACTAAAGTCCCTTTCAAGGCAAAGAATGTTGTCTCAACCTCAAGGCCGTTGGAACTTCTGCATATCGACCTTTTTGGGCCAGTGAAAACTGAGTCTATAGGTGGCAAGAGATATGGGATGGTTATCGTTGATGACTATAGCCGCTGGACATGGGTAAAGTTTCTAACCCGCAAGGATGAGTCTCATGCTGTGTTCTCTACCTTCATAGCTCAAGTGCAAAACGAGAAGGCTTGTAGGATTGTGCGTGTCAGAAGTGACCATGGTGGAGAGTTTGAGAATGACAAGTTTGAGAGTCTGTTTGATTCCTATGGAATTGCACATGATTTCTCTTGTCCCAGAACTCCTCAACAAAATGGCGTTGTTGAGAGGAAGAACAGAACTCTTCAGGAGATGGCTAGAACCATGCTCCAAGAAACTGGCATGGCTAAGCACATTTGGGCAGAGGTAGTAAATACAGCATGTTACATTCAGAACAAAATCTCTGTGAGACCAATTCTGAATAAGACTCCCTATGAATTGTGGAAGAACATAAAACCCAACATTTCCTACTTTCATCCTTTTGGTTGTGTTTGTTATGTTCTTAATACTAAGGATAGATTGCATAAATTTGATGCTAAATCTTCTAAATGTCTATTACTTGGTTATTCTGAGAGATCTAAAGGTTTTAGATTTTATAATACTGATGCTAAGACTATTGAAGAATCTATTCATGTTAGATTTGACGATAAGCTTGACTCTGACCAGTCAAAGCTAGTTGAGAAGTTTGCAGATATGAGCATAAATGTTTCTGACAAAGGCAAAGCTCCAGAGGAAGCTGAGCCAGAGGAAGATGAACCAGAAGAAGAAGCTGGTCCCTCTGATTCACAAACTCTGAAGAAGAGCAGAATCACTGCAGCTCATCCTAAGGAATTGATTCTGGGCAACAAGGACGAACCAGTCAGAACCAGATCAGCCTTCAGACCCTCTGAAGAGACCCTGCTTAGTCTGAAAGGATTGGTGTCCTTAATTGACTTAAGGCCACGCTGTTTTGTTCAACGGACAAAAAACCGTGGCTTTAAATCGGTTTATGCCACGGTTTCTGAACCGTTGAATTATTTTACATAACTCAAAATCTTAGCATATGAACCCGTGGCCCATACTCTACAATCCACGGTTTGGTACCCCTGGATATATTGTAACTGCGTTTTGCCACTTGTGGACCCTTTTTTCCACCCTCATCCAACCGCGCCCGTAGGATCTTTAAATTAAAGCGTGGGCAAAGCCTATTATTTTTAATTTTTTAAAAAAAGTTAGAAGTTTTTTTTTTTTTTTTATGTTTTAGAAGCAGAAACCTCCTTACTCACTAAGAATCAGAAACTTAACCTAACCCTCAATCACTCACTGGAAGCAATTCGTGAAAGCCAGCACCACTGCCCCACGCACAAACGTAACACTCCACCGTTCCTTTTCTTCTCTCAGATCGACAAACTCTTGGCTGTCGTCTCCATCCCTTTCCGTCAGCGAAGCTGTCTGCGTCCTCTCCATCCCTCACCGTCAACGAACCCTTGTGTCGTCCTTTCAAACCCTCTCGCAAACCTTCCTTGTGCCGTCGATCGTGGACGAGTTTTGAAGGCAATGGAAGGTGTTATGTTCTCTTTCTCTCTCCTTGGGCGACGACTGATGAGGTTCGGAGTCAACCGATCTTCACCGCTCACCGGAGGTTATGGCTGTTCTGGTCGAGGTTAGGAAGTACAAGTAACTTCTTTATCCCTTTCAGTGTTATTATACTTGGTCAATTTGGTCTTAGCTGATGTTGGAACATGGTAAAGTAGTTAGAAAATTGAATTTAGGTTTCTCTACCGCTACAATTCATTTATTATTAGATTGCAATGCTTAGTTTTGTTAAGCTTCGACCGCTCAAAAACTTCTTTTTGGGGAGAGTTGTAGTTGTTGGGAGAGATTCAACAAGGACTTCTCAAAGTCTGAAGATTTTGTCATTTAATCAGAATATCACTAATGCCATCTATGTTAGTCCTAATATTAACAACATCATGTGGTTGAACTTTAAATTAATATTGATGTTGATCTTTGAGTTAATATTTACTCTTACAGAATATGATATATCGGGTCACATAGTGGGTGAACGAGAATATTGCCCCTCTAGTGACATCTATATGAATTGAAGTTCCAATTCAGTTATATATCCTCAGTGTATTTGAAAATTATTAAATGTTTGATACATATGACTTTCTTTTCTAACTATACATTTTAAAGAGGGGAAATTTGTTGTACTATATTTCAATAAATAAAAGTATGACTTAATAGAAAAGTATGACCACTATTTAATTTACTGCATGCTCTTTACTTATTTCTTATGTTCTAGAAAACAGCCACAAGTGTTTGGGGTCTAGCAGCACGTTGGCTAGCAGATTAGGAAATCATACCTTTTGATTATGTATCATATGCTAAGAAGCTCTAGATGTGCCCACCTTAGATGCAGATTTAATCAAATAATTGTAGTTTTATACAAAATCTATTCTCACTGAGACCATGAAATTCTTACTACACAAAATATCTCAATAGCAGCTTAGCATTGAGGTACTGGAAACTTAGATTTCAAACAAGCAGCATTCATGATATAGAACCAGAGAAAAGGTATGTAATAATTCTTAAATAACTTTTTGGCAAGGATGAGAAATGCAAAACAGTGAAATATGATTTTTCAGGAATTAGAAGCAAGTAAAGGATTGACAACAAGGAATGAGGACCATTTGTAAGTGAGAGAGCTGAATGATGGCTGAGTATGCATTCACTGACAGAACTGGCCTCTTTGGAATGTCATGGTATAAGCATCTGGTAAGTTTTTTCTTTTCTTTATTGGTACAGGGCATTTGGTGATATCAATTATCTAGCAGAAACTTTTTGTTTAACTAGCTAAAACATACAATTTTGTTCTAGTCTTCCTTTTTAATTTAAACATCTTTGCTTTAATGTTTCCCCACTTTTTGTTTACCTCTTTTATGTTGAACACTTCACGTCCATTTCTTAATTAAGTGCCCATTAGTGACGGGTGTGTTCTCTCCAAGAGGCTATTGCAACTTCATTCTGTCAGAAATAGTTATAAATAAATTGGTTTCGAATATAATTTAGCTCTATGATGACACATAATCTTTTACAGATACCGGAGAGCTGACCTTTAATATGTTTTGACAACTTAGTGTGGGGAGCTTCTTTGTAGCTTGCCATGCCTACATCAGATTTATCAGGTATATATAGTTTTAAACTAAATTCTTGATTTTCTTAAGCTTTTGGGCTGTTCTAATACTTTTGTCATATATCCAATTTTGAACTATTAAAATCTAAATGTTTGTCAATGTTGAACATTTTTTCTGTCCATTTTTCACATGGCAGACTATACTGGTTTGTTGCAATTGAAGCTGGAATGACTCCAAATATTTTCTATTGTCTCAAGATTTTGAAGCCTCCGCATATCCACTTTTCCTAGCTTAGGATTTGGACATAAAGAAGGGCATATACTTATCCATTTGTTTTTGCAATTTTAACCCATGTTCAAAATTTTATCCTATTTTCTATGTTATTTTATAGAGTAACCCCCCAGATACTTGTTGGTATGACTTGTTATAGAATGATATGTGATTTAAGTAGGCTAAATAATTATTTGGCCTTCTTCCTGAACATGTTAAGTTCTTCAGAATGTCCTTTATTTGAGTTCATGATTTACTTTTGATTGTTGGTTGATACCTTTGTATTTGTTTCCTTTCATTCAATGTTTTGGGCCGCCAATAATACTTTAAGAAAGTGATTCGATCTAGATGGTAGGTACTATGCAATGAAGTCAATTGATAGAGATTTCGTATCATATTAGCACACCTATCTATCATTGTATTTAGCTTAAAAATTTGAATGTTAGATTGCAAGCTCAAGGGGAAAAAATAGCTTAAAAGGTTCTAAAAAGCAACCGTGGTATAAAATTTTCTTAAAAACCACTATGATAACCGCGGTTAAGAAACCGTAGCATAAAAGGCATATATAAACCGTGGCATAAAAGGGCACAAAGAAACCGTGGCATAAACTTCTTAGTAAACCGTTTAAAATTTCGAAAGCCACGGTTTCCCACGTGTGGTATTATAGAAACCGTGGCATTAAATTTTTGAGAGAACCGTGGCTTTAACTTATCAAAACCGTGGCACTTGGACTTGGCCACGGCCACATAACCCGCGACACGGATGGCAAAACCGTGGCGTAAGCTTTCAACCACGGTTTTTTAACATGCTCCCGCGGTTTTCCGTCCGCGGCGTAAGGCTAAAAATGCTGTAGTGGATGGTTATCGTTGATGACTATAGCCGCTGGACATGGGTAAAGTTTCTAACCCGCAATGATGAGTCTCATGCTGTGTTCTCTACCTTCATAGCCCAAGTGCAAAACGAGAAGGCTTGTAGGATTGTGCGTGTCAGAAGTGACCATGGTGGAGAGTTTGAGAATGACAAGTTTGAGAGTCTGTTTGATTCCTATGGAATTGCACATGATTTCTCTTGTCCCAGAACTCCTCAACAAAATGGCGTTGTTGAGAGGAAGAACAGAACTCTTCAGGAGATGGCTAGAACCATGCTCCAAGAAACTGGCATGGCTAAGCACTTTTGGGCAGAGGCAGTAAATACAGCATGTTACATTCAGAACAGAATCTCTGTGAGACCAATTCTGAATAAGACTCCCTATGAATTGTGGAAGAACATAAAACCCAACATTTCCTACTTTCATCCTTTTGGTTGTGTTTGTTATGTTCTTAATACTAAGGATAGATTGCATAAATTTGATGCTAAATCTTCTAAATGTCTATTACTTGGTTATTCTGAGAGATCTAAAGGTTTTAGATTTTATAATACTGATGCTAAGACTATTGAAGAATCTATTCATGTTAGATTTGACGATAAGCTTGACTCTGACCAGTCAAAGCTAGTTGAGAAGTTTGCAGATATGAGCATAAATGTTTCTGACAAAGGCAAAGCTCCAGAGGAAGCTGAGCCAGAGGAAGATGAACCAGAAGAAGAAGCTGGTCCCTCTGATTCACAAACTCTGAAGAAGAGCAGAATCACTGCAGCTCATCCTAAGGAATTTGTTGTTCCTTTGTTGTCATCAATTTTGTTAAAAACAACCTGATGTCCTAGCCGATGTTGTGACATCTGCCTTGATGAAGGCCAGGACATCCGCCCCTGCTGGCATGCTAGTGGGTCCCTTGTGGTTATGCTTTATGGTATGATCTGTTCTTACTTGAAGGTCAAGTAACTGTGTGTTGGGAGCCAGTTGCGGGTTGTTATTGTTGAAGCAAATCTGTGATTAAAAAGATTTGTTTCTATTTTTACTTGTTGATCACTCATATCAGATCTTGAAAGATTCTCTACTGATATGAGTTGGATCAAAGTGTTCTTCAGCCCAAATAAACCCTAGCCGCCTCTGCTGAAGTATATATTTGACAAAGACCTGAAGCTTGAAGTTGATCGAGAGAATTACCTTGAAGATCAAGTGTTCTTAAGAGTGTAAGTTGTTCTTTGTCTTTGTTAGTTGTGAACTCGTCTTGCTCACTGATTCTATAAAGTGAGACTGAGTTCTGTGTTGTGTTTGAGTGTCAAACAAACTCTGTGTTATTGTTGTTCACCAATCACTGTGGCAGTGATTGAGGAAAAGTGAGAGGGGCTCTCATACTTAGGCTGTGGTTCTAAGTAGAATACCACTGGGTAGATTAGGTTAAGAACAATGAACTTGATGTGTTCATGTGGGTCTGTAATACCTAGTTCTTGAGATAGTGGAATTCCTTTTCATTGGGCGAAAGCTAACCAGACGTAGGTGTAGTTTCACCGAACTGGGTTAACAACTTCCTGTGTCTTGTTTCCTTTTAGTTGTTTGTTGTTTTGTGTTCAGGTCTTTCAGTTGTATGATGTTCTAATCGATTGTCCCAGCATCGTGCAGGACATTTGTTCTAAGGGATCTAGAATTTCAATTGGCATCAGAGCAGGCACCCCTGTTCTGTGTGGGTGAGCTCCAGGGAGATATTTTCTTGATCTCATGGACAATAAGGAGGGAGGATCGATCAACAGGCCACCAATCCTGGATGGCTCCAATTATGATTACTGGAAGGTTCGAATGATAGCCTTTCTCAAGTCTATTGATATCAAAACTTGGAAGGCTGTTGTCAAAGGCTGGAAGCATCCTGTCAAAGCTCAAGCAGAAGGAAGTACATCTACTCCTGAAGAAAAACCTGAGGATGAATGGACAAGTGCTGAAGAAGAAGCTTCTTTGGCAAACTCAAAAGCAATGAATGCTATCTTCAATGCTGTGGACAAAAACATGTTTAGATTGATTAATACTTGCACTGTTGCCAAAGATGCTTGGGAGATTTTGAAAACAGCACATGAAGGTACAACCAGGGTGAGGATGTCTAGACTCCAGATGCTTACTACTCGTTTTGAGAACTTGACAATGACAGAAGATGAGACTATTTCTGAATATCACATGCGTGTGCGTGATCTGTCAAATGCTTCATTTGCTCTGGGAGAACCTATGTCAGATGAAAAGCTTGTGAGGAAAATCTTGAGGTCTGTAACCAGCAAGTTTGCAATGAAGGTCACTGCTATTGAAGAAGCTCAAGATATCAGCAGTTTGAAAGTGGATGAGCTGATTGGTTCTCTGCAGACTTATGAGTTAAAGTTGGGTGAAAAACCTGAAAAGAAGACCAAAAGCATTGCTTTTGTATCCAACACCACTGAAGGAGATGATGCTGATAGTGAAAGTGAGAATCTATCTGAAGCTCTGGCCCTTCTTGCTAGAAAATTGAACAGAGCTCTAAGGAAGATAGACAGAAGGACTAGGCCAAATGTCCAGGACATTAAGTCAGACAACTATAAAACCTACAATTCCCAGCGAAAGGTCAAAGAAGAGGACAAATCAGGCCAAAACAAGGGTGTTCAGTGTCATGAATGTGAGGGTTATGGTCACATTAGATCTGAGTGTGCAACCTACTTGAAGAAACAGAAGAAAGGCATGGTAGTGACATGGTCAGATGAAGATACTGAGGATGAGGAAGAATTATCTGTCAACAAGGTTAATGCTTTCTCAGGGGCTGTCAATGACTCAGATTCCAGTGGTGATGAAATGACATTTGAGGATTTGGAAGAGACTTACAAACTCCTACATGTTAAATGGAAGGAAACTTGCAAACATCTGAAGGAGCAAGAAGATGAGATGAAACAAGTTAAGACTGAAAATGAAAACCTAAGGGAGACCATTGATAAACTGCAAGATGATTTGGATAAATGGAACTCAAAATTAAAGGATGTTGAAACTGTTGAAAAAGCCAAGCTTCTGTTAACCATAGCTGATCTTCAAGAGAAAGTAGCTACATTGACAGCCAAACTGGAAAATACCTACAAGTCAGTGCGTATGCTGAATAGTGGATCTAATATGCTTGAAGAGATTCTGGAAGAAACAAGCAAGCAAGGAAAGAGTGTTAAAGGCATTGGTTTCAGTTACCAGTCTGGGAGTAGAGGAAATCAGAAAGCATCAAGGAAGTTTGTAAGAGCTAAAGAAAACTCTGAGTTTAAAAACCCAGAGAACTATCAGAGGTCAAGCCCGATGTCACAACATATGCCTCCACATCCTACTACTCAGAAGGCTACTGCTCAAATTCCATGGAGATGTCATTATTGTGGTAGGTTTGGTCACATTAAGCCCTACTGCTTCAAGCTATACGGATATCCTCAGATCCAGAAGGTTCTCAAGACATCTAAGAGAGCTTGGGTACCCAAAGGAGAAGTTTCATGTCTTATAGCACACACATCTTTTAGAGTCTCATCAAGTGAAGACTGGTATTTTGATAGTGGCTGCTCAAAACACATGACTGGGAATAAGGAGTATCTGGAAAATCTCAAGGAATACTCCAGTAAATCAGTCACCTTTGGAGATGGGGCTAAAGGAAAAATCAAAGGCATTGGGAAGTTGGTAAACACTGGATCTCCTAGTCTGAACAACGTTCTTCTTGTCAAGGGGTTGACAGCAAATCTAATCAGTATAAGTCAGTTGTGTGATCAAGATCTGGATGTGAAGTTTAGCAAGACTGAATGCATGGTTACCACTAGTGATCAAGAGATTGTGATGAGAGGTGTCAGGTCCAAAGACAATTGCTACATGTGGATTCCACAAAAGAAAGCCCAAGTGTCTAGATGTTTGATATCAAAAGTGGATGAGTTGAATCTATTGCACCAACGTTTAGGTCACATCAATCTCAAGAGTATGCAGAAAGTTATCTCTAAAGATGCTGTACGAGGGCTACCAAAACTGAAAATAGATGAAGAAAAGATATGTGGAGAATGCAAGATTGGAAAGCTGACCAAAAC
Organism: Lotus japonicus; assembly: GCF_012489685.1. NCBI lineage: Eukaryota > Viridiplantae > Streptophyta > Magnoliopsida > Fabales > Fabaceae > Lotus > Lotus japonicus. The sequence goes on from NC_080045.1 coordinate 13,237,896, forward strand.
ATCTCATGCAAAGCTTCAGCATCCAACTACAACAAAAGTCCTTGAACTTCTTCACATGGACTTGATGGGACCCATGCAGGTAGAAAGTCTAGGAGGTAAGAAATATGTTTATGTCTGTGTTGATGATTATTCCAGGTTCACATGGATTGACTTAATGAAGGAAAAATCAGAAACCTTTGACATATTCAGAAGGCTATGTCTGAAACTTCAAACTGAGAAGAATTGCTCTATAGTAAGAATCAGAAGTGATCATGGAAGAGAGTTTGAGAACTCCAAATTCTCTGACTTCTGTGATTCAGAAGGAATAAGCCATGAATTCTCAGCTCCAATTACACCTCAGCAGAATGGAATTGTTGAAAGGAAAAACAGGACTCTTCAAGAATCCACCAGGGTTATGCTTCATGCAAGGAAGATTTCCAACAAGTTCTGGGCAGAAGCCATGAACACAGCCTGTTACATTCACAATAGAGTAACCATTAGAGCTGGAACCACAGTCACTCTATATGAACTCTGGAAAGGAAGGAAGCCAACTGTGAAACACTTTCATATCTTTGGGAGTAAATGTTATATTCTGGCTGATCGTGAACAAAGAAGAAAGCTAGATCCTAAGAGTGATGAAGGAATTTTCATGGGATACTCTACAAACAGCAAAGCTTACAGAGTGTACAATTCCCGAACAAAGGTAATGATGGAATCTGTAAATGTCTCTATTGATGATCAACCAAATGAAAGAGAAGACACTGGTGCAACTGAAGATGATGATGGTCCACATGTCACAGCCGATGTCCCAACTATTGACCTCGACATTGAATCAGAAACCAGTTCTGATGAGCAAGATCACCAGATGACCCCTGCACATAAAGCTCCATCGATCAGAATTCAAAAGAATCATCCTCAAGAGAATATTATTGGTGACCTCAAAGAAGGAGTTACTACCAGGGCTAGAAGCTACATTGCTCATGAATGTTTTATATCCAAGGTAGAACCTAAGAATGTCAAGGAGGCTCTGACAGATGAATACTGGATAAATGCTATGCAAGAAGAACTTGATCAATTCAGAAGAAATGAAGTATGGGATCTCATTCCTAGGCCTGAGGGAGTAAACATCATAGGAACCAAGTGGATTTTCAAGAACAAGTCAGATGAGAATGGTGTAGTAACTAGAAACAAAGCAAGACTGGTGGCTCAAGGATATACTCAGATTGAAGGAGTAGACTTTGATGAAACCTTTGCTCCAGTGGCTAGGTTGGAATCCATAAGACTTTTGCTTGGTGTTGCTTGTCTTTTGAAGTTCAGATTATTCCAAATGGATGTCAAAAGTGCTTTTCTAAATGGTTATCTGAATGAGGAAGTTTATGTTGAACAGCCAAAGGGATTCACAGATCCACATCATCCTGAACATGTCTACAAACTCAAGAAAGCCTTGTATGGATTAAAACAGGCTCCTAGAGCTTGGTATGAACGTCTTACAGAGTTTCTGGTGAGCAATGGTTATTGCAAGGGAGGAATAGACAAGACACTATTTGTGAAAAATGAAAGAGGAAAACTAATGATTGCACAGATATATGTTGATGATATTGTGTTTGGTGGGATGTCGAACACGATGGTGGAACATTTTGTCCAACAAATGAAGTCAGAGTTTGAGATGAGCTTAGTTGGTGATTTGAACTACTTTCTGGGACTTCAGATCAAACAAATGGAAGACTCAATGTTTATTTCCCAGAGTAAGTATGCTAGGGGCATCGTCAAGAAATTTGGACTTGAAAAATCTGGACATAAAAGGACTCCTGCTGCTACACATATCAAGCTGTCTAAAAACAATCAGGGAGAGGATGTTGATCAAAGCTTATATAGAAGCATGATTGGAAGTTTGTTGTACCTCACTGCTAGCAGACCTGACATTACCTTTGCTGTTGGTGCTTGTGCAAGATATCAAGCTGCTCCAAAGACCAGTCATCTCTTACAAGTGAAAAGAATCATTAAGTACATAAATGGTACTTGTGACTATGGGATTCTTTATACAAATGATACTAATTCTTCTCTTGTAGGGTATTGTGATGCAGATTGGGCAGGGAGTGCTGATGATAGAAAGAGTACATCTGGAGGGTGTTTCTTCTTTGGAAACAACTTAATCTCTTGGTTTAGCAAGAAGCAAAACTGCGTGTCTTTATCCACAGCTGAAGCTGAATATATAGCTGCTGGAAGCAGTTGTACTCAGTGAAGGTATGAAAAACGGTAGAAAGGGGGGGTTTGAATAACGTTTTCAGTACAAAACTTCCACCTTAAAGATTTTGACAAATCTTTCGAGAACTTAAGTGCTAAAGATAAGAGATAGAAAAGCACACAAGGATTTTATCCTGGTTCACTTGATAAATCACTCAAGCTACTCCAGTCCACCCGTTAAGGTGATTTCTTCCTTCTTAGAATGAAGGCAATCCACTAATCAGGTAAGAGTTACAACTGCACTTGAAACCTACAAGTGACTAACAATTACACTGACTTAGCTCACACTAAGATTCACTCTCTTAGTCTTCTCTAGGATCCGATCAACCTTGATCTCCTAAAGGAACTAAACAAACTGTTTATCAAAGAAATGTTTACAAGAGATTTGCTTCTAAAAAGCTAATAGTAAACACAATGAATTTCAGATGAAAGAAAGCTTAGAATATTTTGAATATGTCTTGCGCGTATATCTGTTTCTTTCTTGCCGCTTCTTTCAATCTTCAGCCTCTATATATACTCCAAGGATTAGGGTTGAGCGTTGCATGGGAAATGCTACCGTTGGAGGGCAGTTCTGGAAAATCCAGCTTCTGCTGTGGCTGAGAACGTTAGGTAGGTCGTCAGGAAGGTACACTTGCTTTTGTACTTGGATAGCGACTTGACCTTTTAACCTAGGAGACTTCTGATCAGGGGAATACTTCATATTGGAACTTGTGAAGCCGGTTGATCAGAGTCAGAGGGAAAGCACAGATCCTCTGACCATTGTATCTTCTGATTCTGAACTCAGAGGGAAGAACATGGCCTTCAGAGTTTCTTGCTTCTGGACTTCAGAGTTTCCACTATTCAGCTTCTGGATCTTCAGAGTCTTCTACACCATCAGAACATCTGAACCTTCAGTGTTTCTTGGTTATCAGAACTTCTGGATCTTCAGAGCTTCTAGCGACTGAGTCCACATCAGAGTTTGTATAGCTTCAGAACTTCTGAAGCTTTTCCACTGTTCATACTGAACATGGTGAATGCGAAAGCGTTGCTTGGGTTACCCTTTATACACAGTGCTTCTGATTTGTGTGAGATTGAGTTGAGGTCAGAGCCTGTAAATAGCACACTCAGAAAAACACGTTAGAGTACCACAATTGTTCATATCAAAAGGTTAACTTGTAATCATCAAAACATAGAGTTGTACTACTAGATCAAAACTTGATCTTACAATCTCCCCCTTTTTGATGATGACAAAACTAAGATTTTTGATGAACAATTCTTAAACATTAAACTGAATTCACTCAGAGTTTAGAGATATAGAATAAGACTTATCCTGATGTGAATAGTTTATCTTGCTCATTCTGAATTCAAGTCACTGCTTGATTCTGAGCTTAGCTCTCCCTGAATCTAATACTTGATGAAAACGTTAGTAAAGTCTAGATTCTGAGCTAAAAAATATAAGAGTTCAGAGTGAAAAGCTTATGACATAGATGAAAAACGAATAATCAGAGCGCATAAGTGATCAGAGTCATGGACAAGGTATCAGAGTCTTGGGTATCAGAGTCAACTTAGAATTACTTCAGAAGAAGTGAAATGTATTCCTTGTATTTGCCCAGTGACACATCTATGGTCATGAAGGTGGAACTCTTAAAATCTCCAAAAGAAAAATAAGTCACACTAACACATCTTACACATCAAAAACTGGGTTTACTCCCCCTTTTTGTCATAAGCAAAAAGCTTGGGGTGTGAAAAACTTAGCTTGAAGTACAAGGTACTCCCCCTTAGAGAAGGTCTAAGTTTAAAAGAAAATGAAAACGATGTAAGAATCAGAGTTAGGCGAAAATAAATAGAAGAGTTAATGCAAGGGATGAACGTTTACCACCGGTCAAGTGAGTAAATAGAAGGGTCAGTTACCAAGAACTTAACCTCGAGAAACTGTAAGAGCATTAACTTTCAGAGAGAAAGTGAAGCCTATAAAAAGCGTTGGAGAGAAAGGTAAGCTTCACACCTCGAATAATTTTCAGTAAAAAAAAATGGCATCATACAACGTAGCACTAGAAGAGCTGAGGAAGAAGGCCTTTGAAGAGGACTTGTTCCTGAACATCAGGCATCCAGAGGGTGCAACTACCATCGCGGAGCTGACACGGACACTGCTGGAAGAGGACCTGCGTCCAGAGTTGGAGAGAGACCTGAAGGAATTTCTTGCCTTCGTGGAGGAGGTGCAAGAACTCAGCCGGCTTGAACTCAAGCTGCTGGAAGAGAAAGAGAGTTTGGAAGAGAAACTCAAGACTTCAGAAGAGATTCTGGAGAGGGATGAGCTAAAGATCAGGCTCAGCAACATCCAGCATGTACTGGAGCGTCTGGAGAAGGATAGGTCAGAGCAGCGCCAGGAGTGCAGAAGAATGAGGAGAGATCCTCCATTCTAGATTATATGATGGAAAGAAATATGATGTAAACACAAAACAATTATGAATAAAACGAGTTTAGCAAACATATGTGACATAAGTATATAGTTATGCATATATAATCACAAACGAACAAAAGAGAATAAATAAATAAAAAGAAACAGAGTTTAACAAAGGAAAACAAAGGTAACGAAAAAGAAAAAAGAAGAGATCCTAAAACTAAGGTTTGTCAGTGCGTCGCAGAAGTTCCATCATCATGTGATTCATCTCAATCAGCATGGATTCATGAGTGTCAAGACGTTGTTCCATGATGTCGAGTCTGGATGAGCTTGTCTGAGTAGAACTGGAAGGAACATTCTGAGCAGCTTGAGGATCTGGAATGGAAGCAGAAGCATCAGGAGTAAACACAACTGGTGCAAGTGCTTGGCATCTAAGAGCTTCAGCCTCAGCTTCAAGACGCTCTGCCTCAAGTCTAGCTTGTTCAGCTTGAGCTGCTGCTTTACGTGCAGCTTCTTCTGCTTGTTCTTTCTTTCTCTTGGCCTCTTCAATAGCTTCAAGAAGCTTGTTTCTCTGTTCTAGTTCATGAAGATCCACCCTTCTAGCAAACCTTTGCTTTGCAGCCTCAATGCTCTGACTGCCCTCTGCATGCAGGAGCTGCATCATAATCGGAACTTGAGCCACTAGCCAAGTGCTCAGATTGTTCCACTCATCAGCCACATTGTCAGCATTCTCACTGAGATCAGTCTGACCGTGCACATTGCGGAGCCTCAAGGAGGCTTCATGATAGAAAATATTGATGCACTCAGAGAGAGATGTGGGTTGGAGGTGAGTATAGGGAATTATGGAGAGGTTGGGTTCAGGAGAGGCTGGGTGATTGCTGCTATGGGCTTTAGAGGCACCTTGTGGAGAACCAATGTTAATCATGGGAGCATTGGGTTCAGAGGTTCCAAGGTGAGGGTCTGAAGTTTCAACCAGAGGATGTGGTGATCTAACCGAGGATTGGTTAGACACTGAATGTTCGGGTTCAGGGTCTGGTTGAATGGGCTCTTGTTGGTCAGGGACAGGGTGAGCTTGTTGAACTAAGGGGTCTGCCTCTTGGATGGGATTGGCCAAGATAGGTTCATCTGGGTCAACTAGACGTTCTGGTCTAGGGCCAGGATATCTCCTAGGGCTTGGACAGGTAAGGTAATACTCTTCCAAGGCAGACACCTTCTCTTTTCGAACCTCCATGAATTTTCTCATGGATTCAGAGTTATTGGAGGGAGAAGAATCAACAACATTGATGGGGAAGGATACAGGTGTAAAGGCTGTTGAAGAGTCTGTATCCGTGGTTCTAGCAGCAGGACGTTCTGAAGCTCTGGGAGCAGAGTGATCAGACGTTCTGGGTTGTGGTTCTGTTTGGTTGGGCTCGGGTTGTTCATGGATGATTGGTTCAGAAGATAATGGGTCGTATGGAATGGTAAGGAGAGAGGTTGGATCTTCTGACCTAGAGGTTGGGTTCTGAAGCAAATTCCAGAGAGGTGCTTCAGTAGAAGAAGGTTGAAAGAAGGAGGATCTTGGGGAATGTGGTGGAGAGGTGGTTTGTGCGGCTGGTTGGGATTCAGGAATAGGAGTGAGGGGATTTGAGGAGTGTTGAAGCAAGGCAGAAATAGGAAGTGCATCAAATAAATTCAAATCATCATCAGAAGCAAGTGCAGGCTTACTTGAATGTGCTGATGATCGAGTCACTCTGGCAGGAGGTTCAGTCCTTCTGACCACTGCAGCAGCTGGTTCCACCCGAGTAGGCTTCACCACGATTCTGACCTTCTTCTGCTTCTTCTTTGGAGGACCATCCTCACTATCACTATCATCACCATCATCAGGCTTTCTCTTTGTCTTCTTGACCAGAGGGACATCAGATTCTTCAGAGGATTCTTCCAGAACCATCTTCCTCTGAGCTTTCTTCTTTGGAGGAGAAGGAAACTCTGGAGCTGGTGGTAGTCTGCTGACGAAATCATCAAGGTCAATTTCGAATCCTTGAGCCCTTAGATCTTCAACATAGCATCTGATGGCGTCAGGATTGTCTGCTTGAGTCCACAGAGGGTAGTCGTTCAGAGGCATTCTTCTTCCTCTGATTTCAGAAGATGTGTCTTCATGAGCAGGAGCAATCTTCTTCTGGACCAAACCCATCTTCTTCAGAGAATTTGCAGTGAAGACATCACTGACAATGGTGCTCAAATCCTCTGTGCAACCAGCATTGATCAAATCTTGCACCAAGTTGCTTTCAATGAGAAAGTCTGAGAGCAGCCTCCCAAAAGGGATGTATTTGATTGCAGACTTTATGGAGGCGGTGGTGCGGGACTTCCGGATGCATTCCTTCAAGTAGGAGAACAGGAAGTAGGGAAGGCAGATCTTCTCCTGATTTTGGATGAAGAACAACATCGCCTTCTGGTTGAAGTTGATGTAGTCTGGGGAACTGCCCTTCGGTCTCTAGTTTATGCAGTTGAGCAGAATCTTGTGCCAGATCCTGAGTTTGGGGTGAAGATCCATCACCTTGTAACTCGTCTTGCCCGGTTTGAAGGTGGTGTACAGAGCCTGGTTGACTATGTCCTTGGTGCTGGGTTTCAGCTTCGATTCCGTCAGTTGGAACCGATACCCATAAGCAGTTTCTGCACCTAGCAGATTCACGAATGACTTCTCCGTGATGATGATCTTTCTGCCAAGAATGTGAGAGACCACCTGAGTATCATCGCAGTCGGCGTGCTTCCAAAATTCCTTTACCAGTTTCTCATACACCGGTCCTCGAAGTCGGTTGAAGTAATTTCCCCAACCTTGAGCTTGGACTTCAGGACGAAGATCAAACCCATTTGCAGCCAAGTTGTCGAGGTTGAATCTCCATTCTGCCAGGACTTGGAGTTCCACAGGAGAATAAACACAGTGAACGGCACAGCCCCGTTCTGCAATTGGAACACTCTGTTCTTGAGCTTGAACTTGTTCTTGAGTTGGATTCTCAGAGCCCCTTTGACCCGTTGCTCGACCAACTACCATGTGAGGGAACTGAGGTGCATCTGCAGTAGATCTTCTGGTTTGTCTCACCATTTTGAAAAGGTTGAAGGTTTGAGGTAGAAGATGAAGTTTGAAGGATGAAGAGAGATCGAGAGAGAAATCAAGAAAGAGGCGGTTTTGAAAAGCAGAGAGTGCGAGAGTGAAAACCGGAAGTGAACGAGAACGTGTGTGTATAGTGGGTTTTATCAAATAACCGTTGTTGATTCAAAAAGCACTTTAAGATCAACGGTTGAAAATTAAAGATAGATAGTAACAGTAAAATACACAATCACACACAGGAGATAAGCATATCTACACGCAATCATAACAGACTGTCACACGGGCACAAGGAATTATGCATCAGAAATTCTGACACACGTGTTGTTGTCTCAGCTTCAGAGTCAGTACCAGTGGGTACACACACTCTGATTGAGTTACCTTCTGGACTAGACATCTTCTGATCAAGAAGTATCATAGTCAGAGGTTCTGATCCATCTTCACTCTGGACAAAAGTCCATGTTTAGATTTTTCAGAATAAAATTAAATCTATCCTCTGCTAAGGGCTTTGTAAAGATATCTGCCCATTGATGGTCAGTATCAACAAACTTCAGAAGAAGTACGCCCTTCTGTACATAATCTCTAATAAAGTGATACTTTACCTCAATGTGCTTTGCCCTTGAATGCAAGATAGGATTCTTACTCAATGAGATTGCAGCAGTGTTATCACAATAGATTGGGATATTGCTCTCAAGGATCTGATAATCCTCCAGCTGATGTTTCATCCAGAGCATCTGAGTGCTGCATATTGCTGCTGAGATATATTCTGCCTCTGCAGTTGATAGTGCAATGGTTGATTGCCTCTTGCTTGCCCATGAGACTAGATTGCTTCCCAGAAATTGACAATTTCCAGAAGTACTTTTTCTCTCTGTTCTATCTCCAGCATAATCAGCATCACAATAACCTGAAAGCTTATACTCTGATGTTTTCTTATACATCAAGCCAAGGTTAGTGGTGCCTTTCAGATACCTTAGGATCCTCTTAACAGCAGTTAAGTGGGTTTCCCTTGGATCTGATTGGAATCGAGCACATAAATGAACACTAAATAATATGTCTGGCCTAGATGCAGTTAAGTATAGAAGTGAACCTATCATGCCACGATAGAGCTTCTGACATACTTTACCACTTTTATCTTCTTTCTCCAGAATGCATGTAGGATGCATTGGAGTCTTGGCCACTGTAGATTCCAGCATATTGAACTTCTTCAGAAGTTCTTTAGTGTACTTGCTCTGATGGATATATGTTCCTTCTGGTGTTTGATCAACTTGTATTCCCAGAAAGTACTTTAATTCTCCCATCATACTCATCTCAAATTCAGCCTGCATCATCTCAGAAAATTCTTTGCATAGAGATTGATTAGCAGAACCAAATATAATATCATCAACATAAATTTGCACAATTAGGATATCATCTTTATAAGTCTTGCAAAAAAGAGTTGTATCTACTTTACCCCTTACAAACTTATTCTCCAGAAGGAATGAGCTAAGTCTCTCATACCATGCTCTGGGAGCTTGCTTCAGACCGTAGAGTGATTTCTTCAATTTGAAAACATGGTCTGGTTTCTTTTCATCTTCAAAACCTGGGGGTTGATGAACATAGACTTCCTCTGAGATATAACCATTTAGGAAGGCACTCTTTACGTCCATCTGATGTAGAACTATGTTGTGATTTACTGAGAAAGAGATCAACAGTCTGATTGCTTCCAGTCTTGCTACTGGAGCAAATGTTTCAGTGTAGTCTATTCCTTCCTGCTGGCTGTAGCCTTGAGCAACTAGCCTTGCCTTATTTCTGACTACATCTCCTTTCTCATTCAGCTTGTTTCTGAATACCCATTTCGTTCCAATAACATGGACACTCTCAGGCTTCTTCACTAAGCTCCAAACATCGTTCTTGGAAAATTGATTCAATTCTTCTTCCATGGCCAGAATCCAATCCTTGTCCTGAAGAGCTTCATCTATGGACTTGGGTTCAATTAAGGACACCAATCCTTTCAGACTCAGCAAGGTCTCTTCAGAGGGTCTGAAGGCAGATCTGGTTCTGACTGGTTCGTCTTTGTTGCCTAGAATCAATTCCTTAGGGTGAGCTGCAGTGATTCTGCTCTTCTTCAGAGTTTGTGAGTTAGAGGGACCAGCTTCTTCCTCTGGTTCATCTTCCTCTGGCTCAACTTCCTCTGGAGCTTTGCCTTTGTCAGAAACATTAATGCTTAAATCTGCAAACTTTTCAACTAGCTTTGACTGGTCAGAGTCAAGCTTATCATCAAATCTAACATGAATAGATTCTTCAATAGTCTTAGCATCAGTATTATAAAATCTAAAACCTTTAGATCTATCAGAATAACCAAGTAATAGACACTTAGAAGACTTAGCATCAAATTTATGCAATCTATCCTTAGTGTTGAGAACATAACAAACACAGCCAAAAGGATGAAAATAAGAAATGTTGGGTTTTATGTTCTTCCACAATTCATAAGGAGTCTTATTCAGAATTGGTCTCACAGAGATTCTGTTCTGAATGTAACATGCTGTATTTACTGCCTCTGCCCAAAAATGCTTAGCCATGCCAGTTTCTTGGAGCATGGTTCTAGCCATCTCCTGAAGAGTTCTGTTCTTCCTCTCAACAACACCATTTTGTTGAGGAGTTCTGGGACAAGAGAAATCATGTGCAATTCCATAGGAATCAAACAGACTCTCAAACTTGTCATTCTCAAACTCTCCACCATGGTCACTTCTGACACGCACAATCCTACAAGCCTTCTCGTTTTGCACTTGAGCAATGAAGGTAGAGAACACAGCATGAGACTCATCCTTGCGGGTTAGAAACTTTACCCATGTCCAGCGGCTATAGTCATCAACGATAACCATCCCATATCTCTTGCCACCTATGGACTCAGTTTTCACTGGTCCAAAAAGGTCGATATGCAGAAGTTCCAACGGCCTTGAGGTTGAGACAACATTCTTTGCCTTGAAAGGGACTTTTGTGAATTTGCCTTTCTGACATGCTTCACAAAGAGCGTCTGAAGCGAACTTCAGATTGGGTAAGCCCCTGACAAGGTTTAGCTTGCTCAGCTGAGAAATCTTTCTCATACTGGCATGCCCTAACCGTCTATGCCATACCCACTGCTCTTCATTAACAGACAGAAGGCACTTCACATTCTGAGCCTCCAACTCAGATAATCTGATCTTATAGATGTTGTTCTTCCTCTTGCTGTTAAATAGAACAGAGCCATCGATCTGACTTACAGCCCGGCAGGACTTTTGATTGAATATAACATCATAACCCTTGTCAGCTAATTGACTTATAGACAATAAGTTATGTGTTAAGCCGTCTACCAATAAAACATTATCAATGCATGAGCTACTATCTACACAAATAGTACCAGTACCAACAATTTTACCCTTTTCATTTCCTCCGAAGCCAACTTCGCCTCCAGGCTTAAGTTTCAGCTCTCGGAACATACGCTTTTCTCCCGTCATGTGACGCGAGCATCCACTGTCCAGATACCATGATTGGTGTTTCAGTGGAGCTATCAAGGATATCTGCAACATAGATAATCTTGTCCTTAGGTACCCACTTTCTGGGTCCTCTTTTGTTAGTTACCCCAGAGGTTCTGATCACCTTGGGTGTCTCAACATAATATTTTAAAGGAATATTTGCATGATATTTAGTCATAGAGAAAGATCCCTTTTTAAGAGGATGTTTAGCAACTTTAGCAGGTACAGGATCAGGCAATATGGTACCAGAGGGAACAAAGCATTCATACAAGGATTTAGCTTTAGACACAGAAGGCTCATTCTTAATTGGTTTAGAATAGCCAATGCCATGCATTCCATTTTTGCTTATGCCATAGATCATTGAAGCCATTAAGCTTCTATCCACGCTTTTAGCTAGGAATCTTTGAAAAGACTTTTCATACTTAGATTCATTTCTACAATCAGAGGCATCACAGGCAACAATTTCTTCTAACTTAGCAATCTGGTTCTTAAGCACAGAGTTAGAATTTACCAAAGCATGATTTTCATTTTTCAAATCAGAAATAATTTTCTCATGTTCAGAAGGAGTCTTGGAGACAGCAGATAAGTTTTTTTTCAACTTTTTATGCTTAGACAATAAAGAGTTATACTTATCCATGATATCAGACAAAGCATGTTTCAGTTCAGAGGTAGAGAAAGAAGCAAATACCTCATTTTCATCGTCTGAGTTAGGATCTCCTTCTGATTCTGAGTCAGAGTCAACAGCTTCCTTTGACTCTGCTCCTTTGTCTTTGACAATGGCCATGAGTCCTTGGACTTCACCATCAGAGTCAACATCCTCTGACTCTGATTCATCGAATGTCACCATCAGACTCTTCTTGGTCTTGAAGTGCTTCTTTGGCTTCTTGTCTTTCTTCAACTTTGGACAATCACTTTTGTAGTGCCCAGATTCTTTGCACTCAAAACATGTGACTTCCTTGATTGAAGACTTCTTCTGGCCTGAGGACTCATACTTTCCTTTTGCCTTTCCAGAGCCTTTGAACTTGCTCTGCCTGTGCTTCCAGATGCGGTTGAGTCTCTTGGAGATCAGAGTCAGCTCATCTTCATCAGAATCTTCTGATGCTTCTTCAGATTCTTCTTCTTCAGCTGGAAGAGCCTTTGACTTCTCAACCTTAGCCTTTTCAGATTTGGATTTCAAGGCTATGGACTTTTTCCTCAGATCTTGCATCTCTGAGCGCTTCAGCTCATGACATTTCAAAATGCTGATGAGTTCTTCTAAACTCATATTCTCAACGTCTCTCGTGCGCTCTATTGAAGTCACCAAGGGCATCCAACTTTCAGGAAGACACCTGATGACCCTTATGACATGATCCTTTGTTGTGTAGCTCTTGTTGAGAGGTCGTATGCCAGCTACAAGCAATTGAAATCTGGAGAACATTTCTTCAATGGATTCATTTGGCTCCATGATGAAGGATTCATACTTTTGGATCAAAGACAATGCCTTTGATTCTTTGACTTTCTTGTTTCCTTCATGAGACATCTTCAGAGATTCAAAAATGCCTTTAGCAAACTCACGATCTGTAATCTTCTGGTACTCTTCATAGGAAATAGCACTTAGAAGAATTGCTCTTGCTTTGTGATGTTGTGAGTACAGCTTCTTTTGATCTGCAGTCATCTCTGACCTTGGGATCTTCTTGCCATCTGCATCAACTGGACGCTCGTAGCCATCCACAATAATATCCCAGAGATCTGCATCGAAACCCAGAAAGAAACTTTCCAGTCTATCTTTCCAATATTCGAACCTTTGACCGTCGAACATAGGAGGCTTTGCATTGTAACCATCTCTTTGAGTTTCACTGGTGGTGGCAGCCATTGTTTTTCACACCGGCCCGGATCACTGAACACTGTTAGGTGTGGTAATCAGAACTTGCGCTCTGATACCAATTGAAGGTATGAAAAACGGTAGAAAGGGGGGGTTTGAATAACGTTTTCAGTACAAAACTTCCACCTTAAAGATTTTGACAAATCTTTCGAGAACTTAAGTGCTAAAGATAAGAGATAGAAAAGCACACAAGGATTTTATCCTGGTTCACTTGATAAATCACTCAAGCTACTCCAGTCCACCCGTTAAGGTGATTTCTTCCTTCTTAGAATGAAGGCAATCCACTAATCAGGTAAGAGTTACAACTGCACTTGAAACCTACAAGTGACTAACAATTACACTGACTTAGCTCACACTAAGATTCACTCTCTTAGTCTTCTCTAGGATCCGATCAACCTTGATCTCCTAAAGGAACTAAACAAACTGTTTATCAAAGAAATGTTTACAAGAGATTTGCTTCTAAAAAGCTAATAGTAAACACAATGAATTTCAGATGAAAGAAAGCTTAGAATATTTTGAATATGTCTTGCGCGTATATCTGTTTCTTTCTTGCCGCTTCTTTCAATCTTCAGCCTCTATATATACTCCAAGGATTAGGGTTGAGCGTTGCATGGGAAATGCTACCGTTGGAGGGCAGTTCTGGAAAATCCAGCTTCTGCTGTGGCTGAGAACGTTAGGTAGGTCGTCAGGAAGGTACACTTGCTTTTGTACTTGGATAGCGACTTGACCTTTTAACCTAGGAGACTTCTGATCAGGGGAATACTTCATATTGGAACTTGTGAAGCCGGTTGATCAGAGTCAGAGGGAAAGCACAGATCCTCTGACCATTGTATCTTCTGATTCTGAACTCAGAGGGAAGAACATGGCCTTCAGAGTTTCTTGCTTCTGGACTTCAGAGTTTCCACTATTCAGCTTCTGGATCTTCAGAGTCTTCTACACCATCAGAACATCTGAACCTTCAGTGTTTCTTGGTTATCAGAACTTCTGGATCTTCAGAGCTTCTAGCGACTGAGTCCACATCAGAGTTTGTATAGCTTCAGAACTTCTGAAGCTTTTCCACTGTTCATACTGAACATGGTGAATGCGAAAGCGTTGCTTGGGTTACCCTTTATACACAGTGTTTCTGATTTGTGTGAGATTGAGTTGAGGTCAGAGCCTGTAAATAGCACACTCAGAAAAACACGTTAGAGTACCACAATTGTTCATATCAAAAGGTTAACTTGTAATCATCAAAACATAGAGTTGTACTACTAGATCAAAACTTGATCTTACACTCAGCTTATTTGGATGAAGCAGATGCTCAAGGAATATGAAGTTGAGCAAGATGTCATGACATTGTACTGTGACAATTTGAGTGCTATCAATATTGCCAAGAACCCTATACAACATAGCAGAACCAAACACATAGATATCAGACATCACTTCATCAGGGAATTAGTGGTGGATAAAATTGTTACTTTGGAACATGTCCCCACAGAGAGACAATTGGCTGACATCTTTACCAAACCCTTAGATGCTGCTACATTTGACAAATTAAGAGGAAATCTTGGGATTTGCCTCTTCGAAGAAGCATAGCAATTAAAGCCCCTTTTCTGTCTAACGGCTAGTTTCCTCGTAACTACCATTAACTGTCGTTGTGACATCATTGCTTCCTTCTCACTCAACTGCTATATAATCATCACCAATGACTTCATCACAATCTCACCACAAGTTGCCAATCTTGCTCTAACAATTTCTGACTCTCATCACTTACATTTCTCTCAATTTCTTGTTTTTGATCGTTTGCTTTACCAGTTCATCATGTCTTCAAGCAAGAAAGAGTCTGTGAAAGGAAAGATAGAGAGAACTGCTGGTGGTGCTAGGGTTATGGGTTTGCACACAAGTTCTTCCTCTCAATCTAAGAAGAACTCAAGAACTCCTTCCAAGAAGCACTACAAGTCTCGTGCAACCCCAATGCAAAACCCAGAAGCCCCTGTGCCTGAGGAAGTCTCCAATACTTCTGTCTCTACAAATGTTGAAGACGATGTCGCGACATTGTCTGATAAGCCTGCCAAGGAAGTTTCACTCTCAAAGGATTCTTCCTCTTCATCCAAGAGTTCTGATTCCAAGGCTGCAAACTCAATGGATGTTTTGTCAGAGGAATCGATGAAGACCCCTCCCATTGTTCATGATGTCTCTGATGATGAAGATTCAGAGGATGTGCCTCTGGCGAGTGTTGCTGCCAGAATGCTTAAGCGAAGAAGAGCATCTGTTGAAGAAACCCCTGTTGTCAAGAAGAAGAAAACCAAGATCACTACTGGATCTTCAAAATCAAGGGCAACCGATGCGTCACGGAAAGGCAAGCAGAAAGCTGTGGAATCATCAGGGAAGAAAGCCAAGAAGACTACTGGGAAAAAGCATAAAGTTTCCAGAATTGATTTGGAGACTGAATCAGATGTTGAAGGCGATGTCCTGGACATCACTGCCTCTGAGAAGAAAATGTTCTCTGGTAAGCGTATTCCCTCAGATATTCCTAATGTTCCTCTAGATAATGTGTCTATTCATGCTCCAGAAAATGCCTTCAAATGGAAATATGTCTATCAAAGACGTGTTGCCAAAGAAAGGGAGATTGATTCTGATGTGTTAGCCTGCAAAGAGATCATTGCCTTGATAGCAAAAGCAGGGTTGAGGCAGACTGTGATGAATATAGGAAAATGTTATGACAAGCTTGTGAAGGAATTTATTGTCAATCTCTCTGATGATGTTAATAATTCTGCCAGTCCTGAATTCAGGAAAGTGTTTGTCAGGGGTAAGTGTGTGAATTTCTCTCCTGCTATCATCAACCAAACCCTTGGAAGAAGTGTGGTTGAATTTGTTGAAGAAGAACTTTCTCTGGATACGGTTGCTGAGGAATTGACTGCTGGAAGAGTAAAGAAGTGGCCTGCTAAGAAGCTTCTGTCAACTGGGGTTCTGAGTGTGAAGTATGCTATTTTGAATAGGATTGGAGTGGTGAATTGGGTTCCCTCTAACCATACTTCTGCTGTTTCTGCTATGCTTGCCAAGCTTCTCTATCGCATTGGGACTAAAATTGCTTATGATTTTGGCAACTTTGTGTTTTCCCAAACTTTGAAGCATGCAGATACATGTGCAGTGAAACTCCCCATCTCTTTTCCTTCTTTACTGACTGCTATCATTCTGAAACAACATCCTAATATCCTCACTGTTGATGATGTTCCTGTGCCCAAAGGCCCTCCCATCACCTTGGACCAACGGTTGTTCCTGGACCCTCATGTCCTGGACATTGATCTGCCATCCAGTAGGACATCTGTTCCTGCCTCTATGTCTGCCTCAGGCACTCACAGTGTCATTGCTGAACTTGAGGCCATTTCCAAGGAACTTCAAGAGACGATCAGGATTGCTGCAGCTAGGAAGATTAAGGTGGATGCTCTCATTCAAACTCTCCAGGGGGAAGCTGGTCAAGAGGGTGAGCATACAGCTGATGCTGAGAGGTAAGGATCTGCAGAAAATGATGAGGAACACTCCTCTTCTTCTGGTGTTTAGTGCATCTCCTAGTTGATTTTTAGTTGGCCTTGGTTAAATTCTTTCCATCTTTGCCAAATTTGTGCTAAAAAGGGGGAGTAGTAGTTTGTTGTGGTTTGTTTTTTTTAAGACTTGGTATTCTGGTTATGTTATGTAATAAGTATGCAGCTTTGTCAAGACAAGACCAGTTCAGGAGATATTTTATGTTCAAGTGTTCAAGTGCTACAAGCTAGCTTCTGTTCAAGTAGTACCAAGTGTGCTTGCTTAGTTTGTACTGTGTTGCATATGGGTTCTATATACTTTATGCAGTGTTTATTTGGATGCATCTTTTGAGGGGGAGTTCCTCCATGTTTTGGCTGTTGTGGATGCATTGGTTTGAGGGGGAGTATTTCTGCTGCTGACTCTGATGATTTTGATATTTTTTCCCTCTCTGGTAGTGAAGTTGTTTTTAGTCAAAATTTGACAAAGGGGGAGATTGTTGTTCCTTTGTTGTCATCAATTTTGTTAAAAACAACCTGATGTCCTAGCCGATGTTGTGACATCTGCCTTGATGAAGGCCAGGACATCCGCCCCTGCTGGCATGCAAGTGGGTCCCTTGTGGTTATGCTTTATGGTATGATCTGTGCTTACTTGAAGGTCAAGTAACTGTGTGTTGGGAGCCAGTTGCGGGTTGTTATTGTTGAAGCAAATCTGTGATTAAAAAGATTTGTTTCTATTTTTACTTGTTGATCACTCATATCAGATCTTGAAAGATTCTCTGCTGATATGAGTTGGATCAAAGTGTTCTTCAGCCCAAATAAACCCTAGCCGCCTCTGCTGAAGTATATATTTGACAAAGACCTGAAGCTTGAAGTTGATCGAGAGAATTACCTTGAAGATCAAGTGTTCTTAAGAGTGTAAGTTGTTCTTTGTCTTTGTTAGTTGTGAACTCGTCTTGCTCACTGATTCTATAAAGTGAGACTGAGTTCTGTGTTGTGTTTGAGTGTCAAACAAACTCTGTGTTATTGTTGTTCACCAATCACTGTGGCAGTGATTGAGGAAAAGTGAGAGGGGCTCTCATACTTAGGCTGTGGTTCTAAGTAGAATACCACTGGGTAGATTAGGTTAAGAACAATGAACTTGATGTGTTCATGTGGGTCTGTAATACCTAGTTCTTGAGATAGTGGAATTCCTTTTCATTGGGCGAAAGCTAACCAGACGTAGGTGTAGTTTCACCGAACTGGGTTAACAACTTCCTGTGTCTTGTTTCCTTTTAGTTGTTTGTTGTTTTGTGTTCAGGTCTTTCAGTTGTATGATGTTCTAATCGATTGTCCCAGCATCGTGCAGGACATTTGTTCTAAGGGATCTAGAATTTCAGAATTGATTCTGGGCAACAAGGACGAACCAGTCAGAACCAGATCAGCCTTCAGACCCTCTGAAGAGACCCTGCTTAGTCTGAAAGGATTGGTGTCCTTAATTGAACCCAAGTCCATAGATGAAGCTCTTCAGGACAAGGATTGGATTCTGGCCATGGAAGAAGAATTGAATCAATTCTCCAAGAACGATGTTTGGAGCTTAGTGAAGAAGCCTGAGAGTGTCCATGTAATTGGGACAAAATGGGTGTTCAGAAACAAGCTGAATGAGAAAGGAGATGTAGTCAGAAACAAGGCAAGGCTAGTTGCTCAAGGTTACAGTCAGCAGGAAGGAATAGACTACACAGAAACATTTGCTCCAGTAGCAAGACTAGAAGCAATCAGACTGTTGATCTCTTTCTCAGTGAATCACAACATAGTTCTTCATCAGATGGATGTAAAGAGTGCCTTCCTAAACGGTTATATATCAGAGGAAGTCTACGTTCATCAACCCCCAGGTTTTGAAGATGAGAAGAAGCCAGACCATGTGTTCAAATTGAAGAAGTCACTCTATGGTCTGAAGCAAGCTCCCAGAGCATGGTATGAGAGACTCAGCTCATTCCTTCTGGAATATGAGTTTGTAAGGGGTAAAGTAGATACAACTCTCTTTTGCAAAACTTATAAAGATGATATCTTAATTGTGTAAATCTATGTTGATGATATTATATTTGGTTCTGCTAATCAATCTCTATGCAAAGAATTTTCTAAGATGATGCAGGCTGAATTTGAGATGAGTATGATGGGAGAACTAAAGTACTTTCTGGGAATACAAGTTGATCAAACACCAGAAGGAACATATATCCATCAGAGCAAGTACACTAAAGAACTTCTGAAGAAGTTCAATATGCTGGAATCTACAGTGGTCAAGACTCCAATGCATCCAACATGCATTCTGGAGAAAGAAGATAAAAGTGGTAAAATATGTCAGAAGCTCTATCGTGGCATGATAGGTTCACTTCTATACTTAACTGCATCTAGGCCAGACATATTATTTAGTGTTCATTTATGTGCTCGTTTCCAATCAGATCCAAGGGAAACCCACTTAACTGCTGTTAAGAGGATCCTAAGGTATCTGAAAGGCACCACTAACCTTGGCTTGATGTATAAGAAAACATCAGAGTATAAGCTTTCAGGTTACTGTGATGCTGATTATGCTGGAGATAGAACAGAGAGAAAAAGTACTTCTGGAAATTGTCAATTTCTAGGAAGCAATCTAGTCTCATGGGCAAGCAAGAGACAATCAACCATTGCACTATCCACTGCAGAGGCAGAATATATCTCAGCAGCAATATGCAGCACTCAGATGCTCTGGATGAAACATCAGCTGGAGGATTTTCAGATCCTTGAGAGCAATATCCCAATCTATTGTGATAACACTGCTGCAATCTCATTGAGTAAGAATCCTATCTTACATTCAAGGGCAAAGCATATTGAGGTAAAGTATCACTTTATTAGAGTTTATGTACAAAAGGGTGTACTTCTTCTGAAGTTTGTTGATACTGACCATCAATGGGCAGATATCTTTACAAAGCCCTTAGCAGAGGATAGATTTAATTTTATTCTGAAAAATCTGAATATGGACTTTTGTCCAGAGTGAAGATGGATCAGAACTTCTGACTATGATACTTCTTGATCAGAAGATGTCTAGTCCAGAAGGTAACTCAATCAGAGTGTGTGTACCCATTGGTACTGACTCTGAAGCTGAGACAGTAACACGTGTGTCAGTATCTCTGATACATAGTTCCTTGTGCCCGTGTGACAGTCTGTCATGATGCGTGTAGGTGTGCTTCTCTCCAGTGTGTGATATGTGTATTTACTGTTACTATCTATCTTTAATTTTCAACTGTTGATTTTAAATTGCTTTTTGAATCAACAACGATTATTTGTCAAAACCCCCTATACACACACGATCTCCCTCACTTTCGGTTTTTACTCTCTTTCTTGTATTTTCAAAACCGCTTACCCTCGATTTGTCTCTCGCTCTCTCTTCATCTTTCAACCTTCATCTTCTACCTAAAACCTTCAACCGCTCCAACAATGGTGAGTCAAACCAGAAGAGCTACTGCAGATGCAACCCAGTTCCCTCATATGGTAGTTGGTCAAGCTACAGGTCAAAGGGGTCCTGAGAATCCGAATCAAGTTCAAGGTCAAGCTCAAGAGCAGATTATTCCGATTGCAGAACGGGGCTGTGTCGTTCACTGCGTATATGCTCTTGAGGAACTTCAAGTACTGGCAGAATGGAGATTCGGCCTCGACAATCTTGCTACAAATGGGTATGATCTTCGTCCTGAAGTCCAAGCTCAAGGTTGGGAAAATTACTTCAACAGGCTTCGAGGACCGGTGTATGACAAATTGATCAAGGAATTCTGGAAGCATGCCGACTGCGATGATACTCAGGTGGTATCTCACATTCTTGGAAGGAAGATCATCATTACTGAGAAGTCCTTCGTGAATCTGCTGGGTGCAGAAACTGCAAATGGGTATCGATTTCAACTGACAGAATCGAAGCTGAAGCCCAACACCAAGGATACAATCAACAAGGCCCTGTACACCACATACAAACCGGGCAAAACTGATTACAAGGTGCTGGACCTTCATCCTAAGCTCAGAATCTGGCACAAGATTCTGCTCAACTGCATCAACCAGAGACCAAAGGGCAGTTCCCCAGACTACATCAACTTCAACCAGAAGGCGATGTTGTTTTTCATCCAAGACAAGAAGAAGATCTGCCTTCCCTACTTCCTGTTCTCTTACTTGAAGGAGTGTATCAGAAAGTCCAGAACTACTGCCTCCATCAAGTCAGCAATCAAGTATATCCCCTTTGGGAGACTGCTCTCAGATCTCTTCATTGAGAGCAACCTGGTGCAGGATCTGGTCCACGCTGGATGTGTAGAGGATCTGACCACCATTGTCAGTGATGTTTTCACTGCAAATTCTCTGAAGAAGATGGGCTTGGTCCAGAAGAAAATCGCCCCTGCTCATGAAGACACATCTTCTGAAATCAGACGGAGAAGGGTGCCTCTGAATGACTACCCTCTGTGGACACAGGCAGACAATCCTGAGGCTATTAGGTGCTATGTTGAAGACCTAAGGGCTCAAGGCTTTGAAATTGATCTCGATGAATTCTTCAGAAGGCTGCCGCCAGCTCCAGAGTTTCCCTCTCCTACCAAGAAGAAAGTTCAGAGGAAGATGGTCTTAGAAGAATCCTCTGAGGAATCTGATGGTTCTCAGAAAAAGAAGAAGAAGGCTGACCAGCCTAAGAGGAAACATGATGAAACCATCAAGCCTGATGCTGATGGTGATGGTATTGTTGGTCCTAATAAAGCTGGTCCTTCTCCTCCCAAGAAGAAGAAGAAACAAGTAAGACTTGTGGTGAGGCCTACAAGTGTGGAACCTGCTGCTCAAGTTATCAGAAGGATTGAGACTCCTGTCAGAGTGACTCGCTCTTCAGCACGATCATCAAGTAAGTCTGCTATTGCTTCTGATGATGATTTAGATACATTTGATGCACTCCCTATCTCTGCTATGCTGAAACATTCCTCCAACCCACTCACTCCTATCCCAGAATCTCAACCAGCCACACAAACTACCTCCCCACCCAATTCCCCAAGGTCTTCATTTTTCCAACCTTCTCCAAATGAAGCACCTCTCTGGAATATGCTTCAGAACCAACCTACAGGACCCTCTGATCCAACCTCACCTATCACCATCCAGTATAACCCATTAACTTCTGAACCCATCATCCATGACCAACCAGAGCCCAACCAAACAGAACCTGGACCCAGAACCTCTGATCACTCTGTCCCAAGAGAATCAGAACGTCTGGCTCCCAGAACTACTGATACAGACTCTTCCACAGCCTATACACCTGTATCCTTCCCAACTAATGTTGCTGACTCTTCTCCCTCCAATAACTCTGAATCCATTAGAAAATTTATGGAGGTCAGAAAAGAAAAGGTTCTACCCTAGAAGAGTATTACCTCACTTGTCCAAGCCCTAGGAGATACCCTGGCCCTAGACCTGAACGTCTAGTTGACCCAGATGAACCTATCTTGGCCAATCCCTTACATGAGGCAGACCCCTTGGCTCAACAGGCTCAACCTGACCCTATACAACAAGAGCCAGTTCAACCAGACCCAGAACAATCTGTGTCTAACCACTCTTCGGTTAGATCACCCAATCCTCTGGTTGAAACTTCTGAACCACACCTTGGAGCCTCTGAACCTCATGACCAAACCTGTGACATTGGCTCTCCCCAAGGTGTCTCTGAAGCTCACAGCAGCAATTACCCAACCTCTCCAGACCAATACCTCTCCATAGTTCCCTACACTCACCTCAGACCCACCTCTCTCTCTGAGTGCATCAATGTGTTTAATCACGAAGCTTCCTTGATGCTACGCAACGTGCAAGGTCACACTGACCTGAGTGAGAATCCTGACTCTGTTGCTGAGGAATGGGATAATCTGAGTACATGGTTAGTTGCTCAGGTTCCTGCTATGATGAGTCATCTCATTGCTGAAAGGGATCAAAGGATAGCTGCTGCTAAGCAGAGGTTTGCCAGAAGAGTGGCTCTTCATGAACAACAACAGAGACACAAGCTTCTCGAAGCTATTGAAGAGGCTCGACAAAAGAAAGAACTAGCAGAAGAAGCTGCACGTCAAGCCGCAGCTCAGGCTGAACACGCTCGGTTAGAGGCAGAAAGACTTGAAGCTGAAGCTGAAGCACTTAGATGCCAAGCACTAGCACCAGTGGTTTTTACTCCTGTTGCTTCTGCTTCCATTCCGGCTCCTCAAGCTGCTCAGACTGTTCCTTCTAGCTCTACTCAGTCCAGCTCGTCCAGACTCGACACCGTGGAACAACGTCTTGACACTCATGAGTCTATGCTGATTGAAATGAAGCAAATGATGATGGAACTTCTGCGTCGATCTGATAAACCCTAGCTTTAGGATCTCTACGTTTTTATTTTTCTTTCCCTTTGTTTTATTTCGTTAACCTCTGGTTCCTTCTTGTTAATCTTTACTTTGCTCGTTTGTGATTATCTATGCATATATATATATCTGACATTATGTTTGCAAAATTTTTTTTTTATTCATAATAAACTGCGTTTACATCATTTTTTTTTTCTTTTTCCTAAAATCCTAGAATGGAGGATCCCTCCTCATTCTTCTGCACTCCTGGCGCTGCTCTGACCTCTCCTTCTCCAGGCGATCCAGTGCATACTAGGTGTTGTTGAGATTGACAATCTGCTTATCCCTCTCCAGAATTTCTTCTGCAGTCTTGAGCTTCGTCTCTATAATTTCTCTTTCTTCCAGCAGCTTTAGTTCAAGCTGGCTGAGTTCTTGCACTTCCTCCACGAAGGCAAGGAATCCCCTTAAGTCTCTCTTCAACTCTGGACGCAGGTCCTCCTCCAGCAGTGTCCGTGTTAGCTCTGAGATGGTTGTTGTACCCTCTGGATGCCTAATGTTGAGGAACAAGTCCTCCTCAAAGGCTCTCTTTCTCAGCTCTTCTAATGCGATCATGTATGATGCCATTTTTCTCTGTTATGATATTGCTCGAGTTGTGAAGCTTAACCCATTCTCCATTGCCTTATATAGGCTTCACTTTCTCTCTGAAAGTTAATGCTCCTACAGTTTCTCGAGGTTAAGTTCTTGGTAACTGACCCTTATCTTTACTCCTTTGGCCGGTGGTAAACGCTCCTCTTTTCTGCATTAACTCTTCTCTTTAATTCGCCTAACTCTGATTCTTGCATCGTTTTTATTTTCTTACAACTTAGACCTTCTCTAAGGGGGAGTACCTTGTACTTCAAGCTAAGTTTTTCCCACCCCAAGCTTTTTGCTTATGACAAAAAGGGGGAGTAAACCCAGTTTTTGATGTGTAAGATGTGTTAGTGTGATTTATTTTTCTTTTGGAGAATTTAAGAGTTCCACCTTTTATGACCATAGATGTGTCACTGGGCAAATACAAGGAATACATTTCACTTCTTCTGAAGTGATTTTAGTTTGACTCTGTTACCCAAGACTCTGATACCTTGTCCGTTGACTCTGATTACTTATGCGCTCTGATTACTCCTTTTTCATCTATGTCATAAGTTTTTCATTCTGAACTCTTATATTATTTAGCTCAGAATCTAGACTTTTCTAACGTTTTCATCAAGTATTAGATTCAGGGGGAGCTATGCTCAGAATCAAGCTGTGACTTGGATTCAGATTGAGCAAGATAAACTATTCACATCAGGATAAGTCTGATTCTCTATCCCTAAACTCTGAGTGAATTCAGTTTATTGTTTAAGAATTGTTCATCAAAAATCTTAGTTTTGTCATCATCAAAAAGGGGGAGATTGTAAGATCAAGTTTTGATCTAGTAGTACAACTCTATGTTTTGATGATTACAAGTTAATCTTTTGATATGAACAATTGTGGTACTCTAACGTGTTTTTCTGAGTGTGCTATTTACAGGCTCTGACCTCTATTCAATCTCACACAAATCAGAAGCACTGTGCTTAAAGAGTGTCCCAAGCAACGCTTTCGCATTCACCATGTTCAGTATGAACAGTGGAAAAGCTTCAGAAGTTCTGAAGTTATACAAACTCTGATGTGGACTCAGTCACTAGAAGTTCTGAAGATCCAGAAAGTCTGATAACCAAGAAACACTGAAGGTTCAGATGTTCTGATGGTGTAGAAGACTCTGAAGATCCAGAAGCTGAATAGTGGAAACTCTGATGTCCAGAAGCAAGATACTCTGAAGACCATGTACTTCCCTCTGAGTTCAGAATCAGAAGATACAATGGTCAGAGGATCTGGGCTTTCCCTCTGACTCTGATCAACCAGCTTCACAAGTTCCAACATGAAGCTTTCTCCTGATCAGAAGTCTCCTAGGTTTAAAGGTCAAGTCACTATCCAAGTACAAAAGCAACTGTACCTTCCTGACGACCTACCTAACAGTCTCAGACACAGCAGAAGCTGGATTTTCCAGAACTGCCCTCCAACGGTAGCATTTCCCATGCAACGTTCAACCCTAATCCTTGGAGTATAAAAAGAGGATGAAGACTGAAAGAAGCGGCTAGAAGCATTCACATACGCGCAAGACAAATTCAAATTCTTCTAAGCTTTCTTTCATCTGAAATTCATTGTGTTTACTATTAGCTTTTTAGAAGCAAATCTCTTGTAAACAATTCTTTGATAAACAGTTTGTTTAGTTCCTTTAGGAGATCAAGGTTGATCGGATCCTAGAGAAGACTAAGAGAGTGAATCTTAGTGTGAGCTAAGTCAGTGTAATTGTTAGTCACTTGTAGGTTTCAAGTGCAGTTGTAACTCTTACCTGATTAGTGGATTGCCTTCATTCTAAGAAGGAAGAAATCACCTTAACGGGTGAACTGGAGTAGCTTGAGTGATTTATCAAGTGAACCAGGATAAAAATCCTTGTGTGCTTTTCTATCTCTTATTCTTAGCACTTAAGTTCTCGAAAGATTTGTCAAAATCTTTGAGGTGGAAGTTTTATCTTGAAAACGTTATTCAAACCCCCCCTTTCTACCGTTTTTCATACCTTCACATAAAACATGACATAATATAAGAGGAAATAGCTTGGGCAATCGCCTTAATAAGCACCTTCCTTCCCATTCGGGAGAGGGTTCTCTCCTTCCAGCCTTTGAGCTTTTCCAAACTCTTTCTTTGACAAAACTAAATATTTGAGTCTTTGACTTACCTATAATGGTTGGAAGACCCAAATAATTATCATAACTCTGTTGGATATTTAACGCCGAGCAGTAACGTTGAAACAGCAACTGAGTCACGAAATGAACCTGCAAGAAAATAAGCTGAGTCGCGAAAATCAATTCGCTGTCCTTGAAGGTTTTATCCCGAAATATCCAGAACACCTCCCCGGGATTAAACAGCTTCCTTCGGGTAGTCGGGTAACAGAACTGGCGAGAAATAATAATAATATTGTGATTGCTCAAGAACTGGACAAAGGTAGGGAAAGAAGAGAGGAGATGAGAGTGATCAACAATGTAAAATTTGTCCTCTATATATAGCCAAAAAACCGTTAATTCCAAGGTAAGTTGCACATTAATTTTGGGTGATAACAATTAAAGCTTTGTAGTTTCAAGGTTGAATGCACAATCAACAAGCTTTGGAAATTCCAAGGTTTGAAGGGAGTAAAAATTAAAGCTTTGTAGTTTCAAGGTTGAATGCACAATCAACAAGATTTGGAAATTCCAAGGTTTGAAGGGAGTGGACGGTGCACATGTGGAAATTGTGGGACTTGGAACTTTTGGAATATCATTAATTTTCCAACAATCCCCCACATATTTCAAAAGTTTCAAGGTAGGATTAAGGAGAGGTTTCCTGAGCAATCACCGAGAGTGCAACTTTTCGAATCTGGTGCCTTTCGGGCTATGAACCAGACCTAGACCAACAAGACTTAACACACAAGTGAATTGGTGGAGCAAGCTCTATGAACCAAGACACTTTAGTGTGTGTTAGAGGCCTTACTAATCGTTACACCCCCACATTTTCTCAATGTTATCGCTGTGGTGCGCTTAATCGGCCATGCGCATGCCTGGTATTCTTTGAGTGCTTTAGAGATTAGCCAATTCTCATACAAGCGGCCCCACTTGACACTCATATAGGTGATTCCATCAAGTGTATGCCACATTTCATATACCACCCATAAGGGCTATGGAAATCATTAAAAGCTTAAGAGCTTATCCTCTCTTAATGCAGCACAGCACTTACATCCTAGGAAGGGACCACACAATAAAATATTTAGTGCTGTCAGATCAATATGAATAACTTGTTTTTCCCATATGAACCTTCTTCATGGGATCTCCAATCACAAAGGTTGGGTTACCATTATTCACTGATTCCAATTGGCTCAAGTCTCATTCCCCTCGATGTATCAAATACCATTTTTCTACCCAATGGTTTAGTCAGAGGGTCGGCCAAATTTACCTCTGATTTTACATAATCTATGGAGATTACTCCATCTTTCAGCAGCTGCTTTACCACATTGTGTCTCAATCGAACATGTCGATTTTTACCATTATATGTTTTGTTCTTAGCAATTGCAATTGCAGATTGGTTATCACAATGCATCGACACTGTTGGTGTGGGTTTCATTCCCAAAGGAATATTAGCTAATAAAATTTTCAGCCACTTAGCTTCACTACCAGCTGATTCCAGAGCTATAAACTCTGATTCCATAGTGGATCTAGCAATAATAGATTGCTTAGCTGATTTCCACGCAACCGCACCACCACCAAGTGTAAATATATAACCACTAGTGGATTTTGTCTCGTCTGAATCCGAGATCCAATTGGCATCACTGTATCCTTCAAGTACAGCCGGAAATCCACTATATTTGATACCAGGATTCATGGTACCTCTCAAGTATTTCATTACTCTAGCAAGTGCTTCCCAATGATCCTTATTGGGGCTATATGTATACCTGCTCAATCTGCTAACAGCATATGCTATATCTGGCCGAGAAAAGTTCATCAGATGTAGCAAGCTCCCAATAATTTGAGCATATTCAGATTGAGAAACAGGGTCTCCTTTATTTTTCTTCAGTTGGGTGTTGGAATCATAAGGGGTACTCACAGGTTTAAAATCATAATAATCAAACTTCTTAAGAAGTTTTTCCACATAGTGTTCTTGGGATAGTGTGATACTATCTCCCTTCCTTATGATTTTCACACCCAATATAACACTTGCTTCTCCCATATCCTTCATATCAAATTTCGATGAGAGGAAATTTTTTTGTCTCAACTACAATATTAATGCCAGTACCAAAAATAAGCATATTGTCTACATACAAAGAAATGATGACACATTCACCATCCACAATTTTAGCATAAACACATTTATCAGCATCAAATGAATAAAAACCATTACCAAGTAAAGTCTGGTCAAACTTCTCATGCAATTGTTTGGGAGCCTGCTTTAATCCATACAAGGATTTAATGAGTTTGCAAACCTTATTTTCTTGACCCTTGACTTCACATCCTTCAGGTTGTGTCATGTAAATTTCTTCTTCCAGATCGCCATTCAAAAATGTTGTCTTCACGTCCATTTGATGGATCACAAGTTTGTAGACAGAAGCTAATGCAATTAAAACACGAATAGAAGAAATTCTAGCAACAGGAGCAAAAGTATCAAAATAATCAATATTTTGTTTTTGAGTAAAACCTTTTGCAACCAATCTAGCTTTATATTTATCAACGGAGCCATCAGGATGATATTTTCTTTTAAAGATCCATTTGCATCCAATTGGTTTTGCTCCTTTAGGCAAATCAACTAAAACCCAAGTATTATTTTTCGTGATAGAATCAAGTTCAATTTTGATAGCTTCTTTCCAAAACCGTGAACCAGAAGATGAAATAGCATCATAAAAGGTTAAAGGATCATTATCAGTTAAATAAATATAAAAATCATTTCCAAAGGAAGTTGGTTTCCTTTGTCTCTTACTCCTTCTAAAATCTTCCTCTTCATTTTCATGCTCATTATCTGCAGAGTCATTGTTAGCAATTTGAAAAGGTACATGAACAGAATCATCAAAATTAATCAATTCAGAATGAGAATAAGAGGCATATTTAGATTTCAAAGGAAACTCATGTTCAAAGAATTCAGCATTCTTGGTTTCTAAGATAGTATCACAATCATGCACATCACTCTTTAAAACAAGGAATCTATAAGCAGCACTATGTTCAGCATAGCCAATAAACATGCAATCAGAAGTCTTAGAACCAATTTTCCTTTTCTTTGGATCAGGAAACATAACCTTAGCAAGACACCCCCACACTTTTAAATATTTCAGATTGGGTTTATAGCCTTTCCACAGTTCATAGGGTGTCTTACCGGTTTTCTTGTGAAGAATCCTATTCTGAAGAAAACATGCAGTCAATAAAGCTTCACCCCACAAATTATCAGGTGCAGAAGAGCTAACAAGTAAAGAATTCAT
Source organism: Lotus japonicus (assembly GCF_012489685.1). NCBI lineage: Eukaryota > Viridiplantae > Streptophyta > Magnoliopsida > Fabales > Fabaceae > Lotus > Lotus japonicus. The sequence continues at coordinate 13,266,799 of NC_080045.1, forward strand.
CATATTTTTCAAAGTCCTATTTTTTCGTTCAGCTACACCATTTGATTCAGGAGAATAAAGAGGAGTTACTTCTGTAAGATCAAGTTTTGATCGAGTAGTACAACTCTATGTTTTGATGATTACAAGTTAACATTTTAGTATGAACAATTATGGTACTCTAACGTGTTTTTCTGAGTGTGCTATTTACAGGCTCTGACCTCTATTTTATCTCACACAAATCAGAAGCACTGTGCTTAAAGAGTGACCCAAGCAACGCTTTCGCAACATCTATGTTCACTCTGAACAGAAGAAAAGCTTCAGAAGATCTGAAGCCATACAAGCTCTGATATGGACTCAGTCACTTGAAGTTCTGAAGATCCAGACGTTCTGACAACCCAGACACTCTGAAGGATCAGATGTTCTGATGGTGTAAAAGACTCTGAAGATCCAGAAGCTGAAAAGTAGAAACTCTGATGTCCAGAAGCAAGATGACTCTGAAGACCATGTACTTCCCTCTGAGTTCAGAATCAGAAGATACAACGGTCAGAGGATCTCTGCTTCCCTCTAACTCTGATCAACTAGCTTCACAAGTTCCAACATGAAGCATTCCCCTGATCAGAAGTCTACTAGGTTTAAAGGTCCTGTCACTATCCAAGTACGAAAGCAAATGTACTATCCTGACGACCTACCTAACATTCTCAGCCACAGCAGAAGCTGGAATTTCCAGAACTGCCCTCCAACGGTAGCATTCCCATGCAGCGTTCAAACCCTATTCCTTGGAGTATAAATAGAGGCTGAAGATTGAAAGATGCGGTTGGAAGAATCAAAAACGCGCAAGCTATATTCAAACCTTCTAAGCATTCTTTCATCTGAATTCATTGTGTTTACTATTAGCTTTTCAGAAGCAAATTTCTTTGTAAACATTCTTTCTTAAACAGTTGTTTAGTTACCTTTAGGAGATCAAGTTTGATCGGATCCTAGAGAAGACAAAGAGAGTGAATCTTAGTGTGAGCTAAGTCAGTGTATTGTTAGTCACTTGTAGGTTTCAAGTGCAGTTGTAACATTTACCTGATTAGTGGATTGCCTTCATTCTAAGAAGGAAGAAATCACCTTAACGGGTGGACTGGATTAGCTTGAGTGATTCATCAAGTGAACCAGGATAAAATCCTTGTGTACTTTTCTATCTCTCATCTTAAGCACTTTGTTCTCGAAAGATTTGTTAAAATCTTTAAGGTGGAAGTTTTATTCTGAAAACGTTATTCAAACCCCCCTTTCTACCGTTTTTCATACCTTCAACTTCATGTATAATACCTTCTTTTTTTTGCAGAAATCATTAAAGATGGTATACTCACCTCCTCTATCAGATCTAACTCTCTTAATCTTTCTATCCAATTGATTCTCTACTTCAGCTTTATAAGAAAGAAACATATCAAAGGCATCATCTTTATTTCTAATAAGATAAACTTTGGTATATCTAGAAAAATCATCTATGAAGGTAATATAATATCTCTTACCACCTCTGGTTTCAGTATGTTTCAAATCACCTAAATCAGTATGAATACATCCAAGAAGTTCAGTTTCACGTTCAAAAACAGAAGGACAAGATTTCTTAGTCAATTTCATTTCAACACAAATTTCACATTTATCACAGGGTTTATATGAGCCATCAATTAAGCCTAAGTTATGCATTTTCTGAAGATAAGAAAAATTCACATGACCTAGTCTAGCATGCCATACATCAATAGAGTCAATCAAGTAAGCAGAAGAAGATCCATCATTTATTATTCCAGAAACATTGAGTACAAAGAGACCTTGGTCATAATATCCCTTCCCTATGAATACATTATCCTTGGTCATAACAATCTTATCTGATTCAAAAGAAATCTTTACTCCAGCCTTCATCAGGCGACCAACAGAGATCAGATTTGATCTGATCTTAGGAACATGAAGCACATTCAGTAAAGCAAGGGTCTTTCCAGATGTGAGCTTGAGACGAACAATCCCTTTTCCATGGACTCTAGAGGTCCGGGAGTCGCCCATATAAACCAGTTCTTCTCCTTCCTCTACATGAGAGTAGGAGGAAAATGCATCTTTGTCACCACAGATGTGTTTGGTAGCACCAGAGTCTACCAACCAGATCTTCACATCGGAAACCATATTGACTAGTGAAACCACCCCAGCAACATCATCTCCTTTAACCTGATTTGAATCTGGTTTAGGAGGATTACTACTATTACCATTATTTCCATTTTGCTGGCGGCGTCTGCATTGATTTGCAAAATGACCCGACTTTCTACAGACAAAACAACTCCTCTTGTTTGTTTCTCTTGTGTTCCTTTTAAAGGGAATGTTAGAAGTTTTAGGGATAAATTGACCAGGTTTCTTATTAGCGTACCTGTTGTGGACAGATTTATTCTGTACCATGTTTGCTCGCGAAGTCAAGGCCTTTGATCTTGCTTGCCTTATCTCCCTTCTGTTGGTGTCTTCAATCAGGATGTGTGATATGAGGTCATCAAGGGGCATCTGTTTCTCTCTATGCTTCAACTGTTGTTTGTAATCATTCCAGGAGTCTGGCAATTTGTTAACCAGTGCTCCAGCAGCATACTCATCAGGTAATTTGATGTTCTCACTTTTCAGGTCTTCAATGAGTTTGTGGTACTCATTGATTTGGGATCTCATGTCTTTGTCTTCGGTCATCTTCCAGTTGCAGTGGTTGTCAATGATGAAGTTGCGCCTTCCAACACTTTCAGCGGTGTACTTCTGAATCATTGACTCCCATATTTCCTTTGCTTTCTTGTAGGAGCAGTACACATCAAAGAGATCATTAGATAATGTACTGATAATAGTATGACGACATACCTTGTTAGCATGAGCCCAATTGTGTTTATGTTTCTCAGTAGCAGAAGAATCTGGTTCAGGATTTGTGAGGGCATCTGCAACACCGTGCATGTCAAGAGTTGAGGAGATCCTTTCTTGCCACCTGCGGAAATTTTGGCCTCCAAACACCTCAATTTTGGAGATGTCAGGAAACGGTTTGGCGTAGGCAGGAATCGGAACCGAGCCAAGAACGGAGAGAGGCATAGCACCCTTTCCAGCGTTGGGACTTCCATTCTGGTCACTGTCAGCGTTCGTCATGGTAATAAAACCTTCAAGATTGTTGGATATTTGACGCCGAGCAGTAACGTTGAAACAGCAACTGAGTCACGAAATGAACCTACAAGAAAATAAGCTGAGTCGCGAAAATCAATTCGCTGTCCTTGAAGGTTTTATCCCGAAATATCCAGAACACCTCCCCAGGATTAAACAACTTCCTCCGGGTAGTCGGGTAACAGAACTGGCAAGAAATAATAATAATATTGTGATTGCTCAAGAACTGGTCAAAGGTAGGGAAAGAAGAGAGGAGATGAGAGTGATCAACAATGTAAAATTTGTCCTCTATATATAGCCAAAAAATCGTTAATTCTAAGGTAAGTTGCACATTAATTTTGGGTGATAACAATTAAAGCTTGGTAGTTTCAAGGTTGAATGCACAATCAACAAGCTTTGGAAATTTCAAGGTTTGAAGGGAGTAAAAATTAAAGCTTTGTAGTTTCAAGGTTGAATGCACAGTCAACAAGATTTGGAAATTCCAAGGTTTGAAGGGAGTGGACGGTGCACATGTGGAAATTGTGGGACTTGAAACTTTTGGAATATCATTAATTTTCCAACAAACTCTACACAGCTTTTACTCGCAAAAGCCTTTTGAATTCATCAAAGCGGGGACTAAGCACATTTCGGCTACAAGAAAGCACCGATTTATTAAAATTAATGACCTGGCCAAAAACCTTATCAAAGAAAGCAAGAATATGCTTAACGTCACAGTGCAGACATCTTTAATCTTAAAATTATCATTTTAGAGATAGTTCAGTTTCGTTTGAACCAGATATAGTTTAGTTCCGTTTCCGCATTCGACAAAACATAAAAATTATAGAAGTTTCGCCCCACATATGAAGTGGACCTCACCAATAATTAAGACGCCAACTTAAAAAAGATAGCCTCTTAATCGTTTCATCGACCATGCTGAGAAGTGAGTGGCCCCTCAATTTTTACTTATTGGTGCAATCTTATAAGGTCTACATTTCAGGGAGGCAAGATACCAATCTGACCCAACTGAAGTTTTCTACTTATCATTAGCTTCATCAAACATGACATCAAACATGCTCTCGCCAAATCTACGTAAAAGAATACTTTATCCGCTCCCTATTATAAGTCACTTTTAACTACTTATCTTAGATTAAGAAAAGTAGTTAAAAGCAATAAATTTGTAAAACAAAACCTTAGCCTTTCCAATGTCACCCTTAAAATTTCTCTCTCTAAATTTTAAAACTTTTCAAATATAGCGGGAAAACTTTTCAAATATAACGTCCCGCTAACGTGGAGCCCTATTTTCCGGGCTTCAATTTTGGATCCCTGTTTTTTACCTGGTATCACCCTTCATGAAAAAAAAAAGTTAATTAAATAGTTTTAATTAACATTTAAGTGCTTCATTAATTTAGTTTTTTAATCTTCATCTTCTTCCCTCAAACCCCTAAAATTGCAGAGATGATTAGAGAATCAGAAAAGAGGAAGATGATTCAGAGAAAGAGACCAAAATCAATCATCAAAATAGAACTAAAGAGAAAGTCTCTGCAAATTATATTTAAATTTACTGAAATCATGTCAATCTGAGAATGGGTTGATTTTGGTCCCTTTCTCGTCATCGATCTCTTTCTTTGGATCATTTTCCTCCTTCCTCCTTCTCTGCTGGTGGAAAACCCAGATATGGGTCCCTTTCTCGTCATTCAGGCGAGCGTTTCTCATAGTCACATTTGGGTTCGTCATTCTTCTAGATATCACCAACAACAAAATCTTCAACGACCCATTAACAGGGAACGTATCAAAATCCAAACTTTAGCCTTACCCAGTTCTCAGGCGACCTCCGGCAACGTTTTAGATTTGGTGGAGGGAAGAGATTACGGTGGGGATGGGTTGTGGTTTTGCTGGTGTGGGTTGCGGTGGGGTTGGGGTGGTTCTGGGTTGTTGGGAGGAGTGATTGTTAGTTCTGGTAGACAGATCTGTGAAGATTGAGAGAGATGAAGCTTCCTCTAAACATTTGTTGAATGTGGATTTAAGATTTTTGTTATTGCTTCTGGGTTTGAAGGTATGATTTTCTGGGTTTTTGTTCTTAATTATGAGTTAGGGATTTCAGAACTTTTGCGGATTTTTTTTTATAAACAAAATGTAACCCAAATAAGAGAAGATTGAGTTTTTCCATGGAAGAATGAAGATGGAGATGGGTTGATGATAGCACAGTGAGGATGAGGATTTGATGATGGCACAATGAAGAATTGAAGAATGGTGAAGTTGAGTGAGTAGAGGAAAGAAGAGGTCTGATTAATTAAATTAAATTGAGATTTATTTATTAATTAAGTTTTAATGTAAATTAATAATTTTTAGAAAAAAAAATGAAAAATGAAATTAAGGTTAATCACCGGTTAAACACAGGATCCCGAAAATCGGGCTCCATGTTAGCGGAACCCTATAACTACCTCTTTTATCTTAAACTAGTATTTATACCCGTGCGATGCACGGGGATATTCATTTTTAGTTATGCATATATTTTTTTCTAAATTTAGTTTTTTTTAAAGAAAACTAGTGCTTTTTTACCCGCGCGTTGCACGGGGAATATGTCTATTATATTTGATACATCAATTCATATTTTAAATTATAAATATTTAAGATGCTAAAAATGTAAGAATAATCATAATAAAGATGTAGATATTTAAAGAGCACAAATTTTGAAAAACACAGAAGTTAATAAACCAAAAACTTTAATTTTTGCATATGTGAGGTATAACTGAATTTTGTTTGTGAAGATGTATACTCGTGTTGCATAAAGGGTAATGTTTTTGTGTTTTAGATATATAACAATACATAAATATATAATTATTTTTTAAATTATTAAAAATACACTTAAGTTATAGAAAATGAATTTTTTTTTTAACTCGTACAAATTTTCATTTTCATGTAAAATGTTTCTCCCCGTGAGATCTCGTAACTCTAATTTGTTAGCACTAATAAATTCAGGTCATAATTTTATAGTACATATGTATTAATATTTTGTATTCCTCTTACTTTTCTTATTAACAAATTATTATAGTTATATACTTATATAAATATACACTCTTAAAATCTTGAAAATAATACTAAAGTTAATTATATTAAATTTATTCTATTAAAATAATATCAATTAATTAGTTTAGAATATAATGATTGTATAAAAAAAGTAAAATGATACTTTTTATATAAAACAAAATCTCACGTAGATAGCATTATAGTACTTTAAAATTAAAACATACAATTGAAAATTATACGCAAATACAAACAACAACCGCTTTTAGGTTTCAGAGCAGACTTAAATGCAAATCATCTTACTCAATGGATTCTCATTTATCAGAGAAACAAAATCTTATAAATTTCATAAATCAATATAGAAGGGGAAATTCTTGTGTTTTTTTACCCGCGCGTTGCACGAGGAATATGTCTATCGTATTTGATACATCAATCAATTATTTGATTATTTAAAATATATTAAACAACATATGAAATAGAAGGGTCTCAAATGCTAAGCAAAGTGGACCAAAAGACTTGTCATCTAAGCCTGATTGAGATCAAGATGAAATCGTTTCACATTCTTCATGAACATGAAAACAATGACACAAATAATAGATATAAGGAATTACCAATAAAGCAAACGATAAACACATATTATGGAAAAAAAAGGAAGTGATAGTAACACTAATCAGAATTGTAAAAGATAAATCATAAAGTATGACATTATTTTGTGTTTATACCAAGTCATCCAAGTTAGAGTCAATATTGCAAGGTACCTACAAAATTTATGAAATATATAGGAATTTTTTTTTTTGGTTTGTTTGCTCTGTCCTGTTTTCTTTCCGGCACTTTCTAGGTTTTCCTATCTTTCTGTCTTTGGGTTTCTTCTGTTTGGTTTTTGTCTGGCTCGATCTTTGGGTGTACTTTCGGGTTTTTTCCGCCGGTGTTGGTTGGTTTGTATTTCCTGCTTAAGAGTTTGCTCTCAAGCCTTTTGATATATATATATATATATATATATATATATATATATTTCAAAAAAAAAGTTTGACTTTTTTATTAGTAATTTGTCAACACTACTTTAGTTGCATATAATAATAAAATGTGTAAGAAATATATATTGATTCGTCTACTTGAAATTTGTCTTCTAAAGGAGAAGAGCCGAAATATATAGGGAGTTTATGATCTTTTATAGTATATCAAGTAACAATTTTGTGTCTAAGGGTGATGACTGTCCTATTACCACAACGTGATTCCACCCTTAGTACATTCATTAAAAAATTATTCTTTTTTTCAAAATGGAAGAAATAGCACGTGATTCTTTTTCTAAAAATTCAACGTGTCAATACATTAGATAACAACTGTGATTCTGTTACATATTTAATTTAAAAAAAATGATTATTAAACAATAGATGAAATAGAAGAGTCTGAAATGCTAAGGAAAGTGGACAAAAAAGAATCACCAATAAAGTAGATGATAAATACATATTAATCATGGAAAAAAAAAGAACGTGATAGTAGCACAAATTTGAATTGTGAAAGATAAATCATAAAGCATGACCTCATTTTTTTTAATTCAAGCCATCCATGTTTGAACCAATATTGCAGGGTGCCTACAAAATTTAAGATATATATCAGACTTTGTACATACTTGTTTTAATCAATAAAGAATTATTTCATTGTAAGGGAAAATAGAACGAACCTTAAACCGACAATAATATTTTTGCATCAGATGTTCATCAACTTATAAGATGTCATAGACATCATGTTAACAATGAAATAAAGTTAGGTCACTTAGAAGTCAGTTTGTATTAAAAAAACTATTAAGATAAAAAATTAAACTAACCACTCATATGTTCTCAAAAACTTCTTGGTAGACAACATTGCGCTTGGAGTTTGAAACTACCCCTTGTTTATCCCCTAGTGTTTTTTACCCGTGCGTTGCACGGCAAATTGATTGTTGGAGTTGACATTAATAAAAAATATAACAAAATGTGGTGAGTATAGAGAAATACGTGTGGTATAGAGTAAATTATACAAGTTATTAGTATGAGAGTTGTGATAGTAGAGAAAGAATGACGTAGATTCTCTCTCATCGTTGGGTTAAATAGAGAATAAGAGAGGGAATTAGTTTGCCATGAATCGACATTTAAATAAAAATAAAAATATCAAAATATAAAAACAATGATAGGCTCAATAAATTAATAAGATTACTCCCTCCCAATAACCAAAAAAATTAATAAGATTACAATTGGAAAGCTAAAAAAATTGATCAAACTTTGTTCTATGTCTATTCAAAATGAGAAGATTGAAGTTTTCAAAAAAAAAAAATGAGAAGATTGAAAAAATACATTGGACCCACAAAATCTGCCCCCTTTATCTCTCATCCCTTGCCAATCAAACACACTAACTCTTATCTCTCTCCTGTATTTCTCTCTTCTCTTTCACTTCCATATCAAACAAAGTATTAGAGAACCTAGTTGAATAGTTTAGCAAGGCTATAACAAAATGGCATAGGAGTTCTTGGAAAATAATTTTAAAATTTCTTTAAATTATTTTTCAAATCTTATCCAATATAGCTTTTGTTTGAAAGTAACATATCCACTTCATTAGCATTCTTTGTGTGCAATCACCCTCCTCTCTCTCTGTCTCTCTATTCTCCTGCCTACAACTCATTCCTTCTTCTAGCTTCTCTTACCTTATTTCAAGTAGTGCCTTGATTTCTTTAAGGCATTTGATTCAAATTAGCCTAATTGAACCAACCAAAACACATAAAGAATAAAATTAAAAACAGACACATAAGTAGCTTCAAACCAATACATTAATCTTATGACTCAAATGCTAGACATAAAGAACTTTTAACTAAAAGGATTCATTCTCCTACCTCAGAAATTAAAAGCATTAAGCCACATGCTTTTCCTTCCCAAACTCTATCTCGAGCCTTTAATGTACTTCAACAATTCTTCTCTATTTTTTTTTGAAATCTCCTGCATTCTTCATTCCTTAGCATAGTCTGAGAAAACAAATCATAATATGTCTTAGATCAAGAAAATCATTTCAACCTACAATATTATATCAAGAAACTAATTTTGGAGCAACACGCGTAGGTAGATTGGCGGAACTATCACCTATAACCCGAGTCAAAATAAGATTAGACATAAACAAAACTATGCAAAGAAGGAATTTGAAGAGGAAAAGGGAGAATGCTCACCACTTTTTCCGGCCAGCTCTCCAATTGAGTCATGGAACGTGACAAAGAGGGGAGTCGAAGCCATCATTATAAATTTAGTAAGGAGTAGTAGTAAATCTTCTTTCAAAATATAATTTATTTAAATCTTAGATAATTAGGGAAAATCTTTTAAAATTCAGGTTTCAAGATAAAATAGCACAACATAAGAGAGGCTATCTAACAAATTGACAATAAAAACAAAACAAAATCTTTAAAAAATATTTAATAAAAATACGATAAAAATTCAGATTTTTTTAGAGTATTAATTAATTTAAGATAAAAATAAACAACCTAAATCCTAATTGATTTATACTCTAAAAATAACTCTAAAATAGAATAAAATATTTCCTGTAGAATCACATACAAAGGAGAATCAGAAAACATAAAAAACAAATCAAAATATTGCAAAATTCCATATAGAATATAAAATGGACTCACCATCCATGGCTTCCAAAGAATCTCTTTTGGTGGAATATCTATAAAAAAAAATCTGACAAAAAGAATTTGAAATTAGCATGGCAAGTGATGAACGAAATTGACCTTGAAGTCAAACATGAGTGAATGAAAGTTAAAGGTAAAGTAAAATAAAATTGAAAAAAACCATAACATATTATGCAAGCAAAGGAAGAAAATAATTTGAAACCTCCATCTGCAACCTTCCCAATCAGTCCAAGGCAGCAAATCGGAGGGATGCGATTGCAAGTCGATGGCAAAGTGGTTCCGTTGAGAGATGGGACGATTTTGTGGGGGTGGTTCCGTTCAGTGGAGAGATGAGATGAAAATTGCATAGAGGAGATGAATTCCATGGAGGAGATAGTGGAGGTAGGCAGGGTTTTAAGAGGGTTTTTGCTGATAGGATGTATTATTGATTTAAATCACTTATCACGATTTTATATTAAGATAAAATCATGAAATAAACAACATAAATCCTAATCAAATCTAAAATTAAAAAATGTACCAAATAAATATAGATAAAAACTATCAAAATCTAGCAAATCACAATAAAAACTCATAAAATCAGGAATTAATTAAAAATCCGAAAATTCAATAAAAATACCATAAAAAATAATTAATAATCTAAAAATAAATAATAATATAAATTAAGATAAAATACAAAAATAAACAACATAAACCCTAATCAAATCTAAAATTTAAAAATGTACTAAATAAAAATAGATAAAAACTATCAAAATCTAGCAAATCACAATAAAAACTCATAAAATCCGGAATTAATTAAAAATCCGAAAATTCAATAAAAATACCATAAAAATTAATTAATACTCTAAAAATAAATCAAAAATAAATTAAGATAAAATCAAGAAATAAAAAACCTAAATCCTAATCAAATCTAAAATTTAAAAATGTATTTTTTTTATTAAGGAGAAATAAGGTAAGTAAAAATCAGGGCACATGTGGCAAGTGGGGCCAAGGAGAAAGAGCTTACATGTAAAATATTATGTGAGAATTAATCTGGGAGCGACACGTCACTAACTTGGCCTGTGAGAGCGACATGTCATGCTAGAAGTTGTTCTTTTCTAATATATATAGATATAGATGTATGGATTAAAAGAAAAAAAATATTTTAGATATAAAAAATCATAAATTTGCAAGTTTTTCTCTCTGTAATGAATGTTTATTAGGTGTTAAATTTTTTTGCGTGTCTTGTCGTTGGTGATTTTTATATAATTACTTAATAATTGTTACAAAGAGTTGAGGCAATATATATTTTTGAGCTAACAAAACAAAAAGACACATGAATAAGATAAGTAGAGAACAAAAAGAGTTTGTTCAAAAAAAAAAAGATAACAAAAAGAGTTAGTAGAAAATTAGTACTTGGAGGGGAGGGTATATCAGAACAAATTATTCATTTATTAACTATATTTTAAATTCTTCTTTTCAAAATTGAGTGAAAAGCCGCTGCCTATGGCAAACTCAAACTTTAAATTGCAAGCTAAAGCAAGGGGAATAGAGGAAGCACTTCTAAATACCAAATTCATATTAATTTATGCTATAGTACCCGTAAAATCATTATGTTAGTTTTTATGCGGATGGAATTCAAAGGCTGTAAAGATAGGAGAAGCCACAACCACCTCCCTAAAGTGTAAATCAAATTAGAATAATGTACCCAAAAAAAGTCAAGCATAAGAAGTAAGACAAATAATTAGAATCTGAACTACAATTTTTTTATCAATGGCCAGACTGAGGGCTCATTTATGTAAATCGTAGCAAAGCACCAGCCTTCATAAGATTCAATTAAAGAATCCAAAAAATTTATAAGGTTTGCATTTAACTCATTAAAAAATGATTGTGCCTATAAAAATCAGCAAGCTTGTCTCTCTGTCAGTATCATATATGCCAATCATTTATGCGTCCCAAGAAGGAAATCCTTTGGATGTTCCCGGCAAATATATTTCACAGCACAAAATACTGGCACAAACCCAATTGCTGAATGCAAAGACACCCATCAAAGCCACATTAAGCTCTTAAAGTTACAAACTCATTGTAGCGAATTTTATGATTTTGGGAGCTGCCCCTGAGGATGCTGTTGGGAAGCATGCATGTATGGCGGCGTGTTGTAGTGAACAAAAGTATGAGAGAAGAGAGAATTCATCTTCAAAGAACCTAGAAAATTCGTTGGAAGGAAGAGTTGCAGTGTCAAATAACATGAAAAATCAAGCTTGTCAATAAAATAGGGATAAAACAACCACATCATTTCAATTTTAAGCAATTATTGTTTTAATTATGCATTTTTATAAAAAAAAAATTGTTCGAACTACAGGAAACCTAAGATAGAGACTCATTCATAGCTATTCATCTTCAGCTATTCTAATTATCTAATAAACTAATGGTTACATAAAACTAAATTCACCTCTCATCTGTTACAAACTTACAACTTTTAATGTCTCACATCCGTTACAAAATAATCAGTTCTAATGTTTCTCCACACTTTACAAATTAGTCACTTTTAATATCCCTCATATATTACAAATTAATAACTTTTAATGTCTCTCACCTGTTACAATTTAATCACTTTTAATGTTTCTTCATCATCTATAGTTTGGTTCAACAACCAACAATGCATAAACAACCAATGGTTACAAAATAATCACTTCTATCTACTATCTATATATTATTTATGAGACTCATTTATAACTATTCATCTTCAGCTCTTCTAATTATCTAATTAACTAATGGTTACATAAAACTAAATTCACCTCTCATTTGTTACAAATTAACAACTTTTAATGTCTCACATCCATTACAAAATAATCAGTTCTAATGTTTCTCCACACTTTACAAATTAGTCACTTTTAATATCTCTCATATGTTACAAATTGATAACTTCTAATGTCTCTCACCCGTTACAAATTAATCACTTTTAATGTTTCTTCATCATCTATAGTTTGGTTCAACAAAAGCTCAACCAACAATGCATAAACAACCAATGGATGAGACTCATTCATAGCTATTCATCTTCAGCTCTTCTAATTATCTAATTAACTAATGGTTACATAAAACTAAATTCACCCCACATCTGGTACAAATTAACAACTTTTAATGTCTCATATCCGTTTCAAATTCATCCATTTAACCTTACCAGACGTCTTAGATCAAGTTGCTAGAGCCTAGAGAGCTATCTATGATCAACAGAACAAACACATATTGTATTAGAGGCTATCTATGCTCTATCTCTAGCCAATGTGAGACTTCTAACATACCCCCTCACGTCCAGGATTGAATAACCTGGAACGTGGGATCAACAACAACGGGTGACCCAATTACGGGAGGTCTCCACATCAAACAACAAATGGATCTATGATAGACTCTAATACCATATTAGAGGCTATCTATGCTCTATCTCTAGCCAATGTGAGACTTCTAACATATTGAAAGTAGTGAAAAAATAGAAAAGATAGAGGAATTAGAAGACTACCCATGCAATGCTCTAATTTTCCGAAAGTCCCCTCTGATGGAGCAAGGATTCTCCTTTCACCATCCATAGCAATTTCCAATTCCCTCTCGACTGTGATTCTCTTCAGAATTAGTTCTCCAAATCATTCTATTTATAGTCCAACCCTAGCAAACCTCTTCTGTAAACAAAAAGTTGAATATGAGTTAGGAGAAATTGAAGTAGAAAAAAAATAGGAATCAAATTTTTTTCCCCAGGCAAGCAATTTAGCAAAAGCAAAATCAACTTGCAGAGTTATTCATCTTTAAACCCTTTTTCTGGGAAAAATAATTATTTGAACTTCCTTCAGTCTTAAATTTCCAGCACTCCAAAAACATAGCCTCAGTGGCAAATGTGTCTACCCTGTAAATTTGAAGCGCTTGATAACGCACCAATTTGATAACGTCTTGTTATATCCACACATTGAAGCTTTTCATTTCTTGGAAAAAGTAAGCAGCAAAATTATTCTTTTATTGGAAAAATTATATTGACGTTCTAAAAAGCAATACACGAAACTTAACTGAAGTGGGTTTCCTTTAGTCAATGCAGTTCTTTTCAGTAGAGTCTAGGTCACTAAACCATCAAATGTAAAGCTTGAGCCATTTAGTGAGATCCTCCATCTACTCTAATTTATTCTGCGAAATCAACTCTAGAATAAGCTTTACATACAACATTATTAATAATTAAATAAAGAATGACCTATGTGAGACAAAGACAAAACCACCTTATAATCAAATGGACTAAAATGAAATAAAAAAGTAGAGCCTTCACATGAACATAATAAAATGAAAAAAAAAAAGAGACATGTTCTGATTTGCTATGGCAAAAGTTATGCTATATGTGAGGTTAAATTGAATTGGGCTTGTCTTGATGATAGTGTATTACTGAGGTGCTGCCTATGAGATGAGTGGAGGCTTTGCTTTTTCCCTTGGGCTATTATTGGATAAAGCAGCTTCGCTATTGGAAGGATATATTATGCACTTTGGACATATTTTAAAGGATTCTGGTCTTATGGTAATGAGGAATCGCTGGTCTACCTTAGTTTTTGATCTAGTTCATCTAAATCATCTTTGAAGCCAAGTGATGTATTGTTAGGACTTGGCTTGTTTGTCCTATGTACTTTCTTTTTTCTTTAGCTGTTGTTATGTCTCCTTTAGCTTTTGATTTCCTTGTATTGTTTGCTACTTCCATGAGAGTATTGCTCTCATGATGCTCATTTTAATAAATCTTTGCTTTGTCGAAAAAAAATGAGGAGTATCAGGTGAGTCATTAAGAAATATTTATGAAATTAAATTCAGAACTACACAACTATAGTGTGACCTATTTTCATTAAGCAGTTAATGCAAATAAAAAGTTTATTGATATAGTTGCTTTTAAACATCAAACAATGCATGAACTATGCAGAAAGGAAAGATGGCTAGGAAACTGAAGTGGCAGTTCCTCACAGTTAGTGGAATTAATGATTGGTCAACTCTAAAGCAAGTGGATAAAGACCTCATTCTAAGAACTGCAGCATGAGTACTCAGTCTCACTATAATGTTTGAGATAAGAAAATGGTGCTTGCTGTGGTTCCTTGAGTCAATTCAAGGCGTGGTACCCAAAATGAGTTAAATTAGTAGTAAAAACTCATATATCTGTTAAAAGTTTGATTTTATTATATTATAGTAATGTAGTATTCCATTGTTAGAGACGTGAAATTTGTTTGTTGTGTTTTTTAACCTTTGTTCTTCCGTCAAATATGGTCATTTGACGCGCATCGCCACCATCATCGTTCGTCTTCACTACTCGTCTATTTTTCATTAAAAAATGAATTTTATGGAATGAAGTTAATTGAAAAGTAAAATAAAATTTGAAAATGTAAAATTTACGTTGAACAACATAGTAATAATCTATTAAATAACATAATGTGGGTATCACACCCAAAATATTTTATGGGTACCACAGAATTTGCCTAAGAAAATTGACACATATGATTCAGGATATACTTTAATTCACACACACACACACATATAACAACAATATACTTTAGTTGAAACCAATGGAGCTCTTTCACCAAGTATCTTCACATTTGGAAGGCAACTGAAATCAGAAGCAATCAAAGACATCTTTGGTAGAACCTAGTGGAGAACCTCAAGTAATTTTTGGGAAAAATTGACATATGATAAATGCAAAAAAGTGAAGAAAAAAAAACATTTTCACATCAGTCTTGAGGCAACCGGTTGGAAACCAAAACCTGTGTGATTTTGGGTGACCTTTAGACTAAATGCTCTTGAGTGCAGATACTATAGTGGCATGAGTTTTTCTAGTCTCATCCAACTAATGTAGAATGAAACTAAATTGGGAAGAAAGGAAAAGTTCCTAATAATAAGTGCAACTACATAAGTGCAAAATGCTCAATTGATTTAAACATTAAAAAGATACCATTAATCAAGAGTATCCTGAAGCTTTACGTAACCAAGAATCCATACCCAAGCGAATGACATCAGAACTATAGCTTCATGATTTTCAGCCTTGTGCAAGTCTCCATGAACATCCTGCAAAAAGGTAAAATTGCAATTTAGAGTGAGAAGGTGACAAACAATAGCAAAGAGGAAACCTCAACCTTGATAACATTGAAGGAAAAAGAAAATATAGGGGTAAAGAAAAAATCAAGTGGAATAAGGTGGTTAATTAGTTGTTAGTTGTCTATCTGTAAAGATGCTACAGGAGCATTTCCTACTGCGGAAAATAAACATAGTCTTGAGATGGTTCTACCATCACACCCTGCAGCACCTCAGCTTATTGAAGAAGATAGGGTAAATTGTACAATTAGGAAAAATGGAGGCTTCTGCCTATGATATTGAAGCTAGAGCAGTTTCCAGAGAAAATGGTTTCGTAACATACCATATTGGCCGCAAGTTGAATCGATGTAACATCACTTTATGCTATATATCAAATGCCAAATTATGTGGGTAATATAACATGCTGAGTAAAAGTCATAGTCAATTGCTAGGTTAAATGGAAAGAGAAAAAATGATTGATTCATTCATCGTGGTATCTAAATAAAATAAAAACAAAACAAAACAAACTGCCTTTAATATACAATGAAAGTTTAATCAAGTTATACCTCTGAGGCCAGCCATTGTTGTCCCCCTGGAATCCCTGGGGTTGGGCTCCTCCCCCTGGTTGGGCTCCTTCCCCTTGGGGCATGCCTCCTTGTCCTTACCCCACATCTCAGTGGTCGCGTCCCATGGGTGCTCCGCAGCAACCCGGCGTTTTAGGTCCGCGTCCTCAGGCCTACACCGCTACTGCTTCTCCAGCACCCACTGATATCGCTGCTGCCATGCACACCATGTCCTTGACTCCTCCAGACACCACGTGGTACATGGACACCGGCGCCTCGTCCCATACTGCGGCATCTCAAGGTACTCTCACGTCTTATTCTAATTTAAGTCATTTAAATCAGAAACTGATAGTTGGTAGTGGTCAGGGCATTCCAATTCAGGGTTCGGGCCACACTTCTATTCCTACCCCTCACAAACCTTTAGCACTCAATCATGTCTTGCACACTCTGCGAATTATTAAAAACTTAATTTCTGTGTGACAACTCACTACTGACAATAATGTTTCTGTTTCTTTTGATCCATTTGGATTCTCGGTGTCTGACTTCAAGACGGGGATGCCTCTCCTGAGATGTAACAGCCTCGGCGACCTCTACCCAGTCACTCGTTCCTCTCCTTTTGCTGGTCTTGCTTCTAGTGTCTGGCACAATCGACTTGGTCATCCAGCTTCTTCAGCTTTAAACCATCTTAGGAATAATAAACTTATTTTTTGTGAACCTTCGCGTTCTAGTTCTGTTTGTGATTCTTGTGTTTTAGGAAAACATGTTCGGTTGCCTTTTAGTTCATCTAAAACTATTACTTTGAGACCATTTGATATTTTGCATAGTGATTTATGGACGTCTCCTGTTTTAAGTACTGCTGGTCATCGTTATTACGTTTTGTTTTTGGATGATCACACTGATTTTTTATGGACGTTTCCGATTAGCAAGAAATCTCAGGTTTATGAAATGTTTACTACTCTTGCTACACTTATTAAAACACAATTTTCAGCACATATTAAATGTCTTCAATGTGATAATGGACGTGAATATGACAATGAATCCTTTCATCGGTATTATGATGCTAATGGCCTTATTTTTCGCTTCTCTTGCCCTCACACTTCTTCTCAAAACGGCAAAGCAGAACGGAAAATTCGCACCATTAACTACATGATCCGCACCCTCCTAGCTCATTCGTCAGTTCCTCCTTCATTTTGGCATCATGCCCTTCAAATGGCAACGTACCTTCTGAACATTTTGCCACGCAAGATTCTTCAAAATGATTCTCCTACTTAGCTGTTGTATCATCGCGACCCTTCCTACTCACACTTACGTGTCTTTGGTTGTCTATGTTTTCCTCTATTTCCTTCCGCTACAATAAACAAATTGCAACCACGATCGACTCCGTGTGTTTTTCTGGGGTATCCGATGAATCACAGAGGTTATAAATGTTATGATTTGTCACACAGAAAAATTATAATATCGCGGCATGTCATTTTTGATGAAACCCGATTCCCCTTTGCTGACCTATCCTTGACTCCTGCCTCTTCTTATGAGTGCTTCACCGAGGACTGTAACGCCCCGATTTCTCGAGTGTTACACAGTAACTAATTAACCAATTTTCGTAAAGAGTTTTCGTCGATTCACTTATTAATCTTGAACTAATGATAAAAGTTCAATTTTACAAAATTCTCGAAACTTAACCATTTCAAACTTGCGGAAATAATCATCAACATAAACCTCAAACTTTATTAATCATTGAAAAGAGTATGAAATAAATATCCGGAAGAAAACTTCAAAGTAAATTACATCAAGTTAAACCATCTCAACTAAAATAAAGTAATGGTTCAATACTTCCAAAACTCGGTACTCTCAACCCAAAAGAAAAATGGATGTCTCAAAACCCAACCATATCCTTGACCCCTTCCTCTTTATCTTCTTCCTCTTCATCAGAAGTGTAGTTGTCATCCGGTAGTGGCTCGTTACGTAGCATCAACTCCCAAGAATGAGTCGTCGCCATTATCTTCACGACCATCTACCCCCCCCAAATAAACACATAGCAAACAAGCAAGGGTCAGGTCTAAAAGAAAACAACAAGAACATACAGTACAGTGGATATAAATGAACATCATCCGCTATCGAAATAATTCTCTTTCTCTTTAAAGTTTTAGATGTTAGTTAGTCACCTAACGATTCCTCACTTCGCACAACCCGCCAAACACTTCCATGGCCATCTTCGTGCTTCCGCAGAGGCACGGTAATCACGGTGACCGCAGTCAACCAAACACGTGGAGCCGCAATGATCCACAAAAATCACGGTGACCGCAGTCAACCAAACACGTGGAGCCGCAATGATCCACAAAAATCACGGGTGACCGCAGTCGACCCAAAATCTCCCTCGCGTGCAAGCCCATCGTTCTCATGGACCATAGTCTACCCGACCTATGTCCGTAAATTAATTAATTTCACTTGCAAGCGAGTCACAACAATATTAGTTCTTTTTCTCTTGGTTCTTAAGGCTCTAAGTCAGTCACCCTAAGTCTTTTAGCTTAATCGCACACAATAAATAGCACCATTCAAGATAACAAGGGAATTACAGCTAGGTGAGCGACCCTTTGAATAATTTCGAATAATATCACAATTCACATAAGGCATAGCACAAACTTACACTTACGCATGGCACATCATGGCATAAATTATCAAATAAGGTAACATAAGGCTTATGCATGGAAAACAACACATTTTCGCAACTTAGCTTTTTGGACAGCAGAAACAACGTTCATTGAAACTGGTCTACAGAATGCGTCCTCCAACAAAAAATCATGTATAATATCTTTCTGGAAAGCTATTTTAAAGATCTACAACTCTCTAGTTAAAATAATTTTCATTTATGCCCCAGAATTAGGTGATATTACTCCTTAAAGTTTCTGTCCGACACAGGGAAAAACAGCAAGTATGACAGTTACCCAAAACGACCTACAACACACAATACTAGACCAAAATTTATGATCTTTATATGCCTGGAAAGCTCTTTCGAAGATCTACAATTTGTATTTTAATCATTTCTTTATTTGACGACCAGAAACAAGTGAAAATAGGACCTGAAGTTTACTGTCCAGCACAGAAATCTGACAGAGAATGCATTTGCCATCAATTTCGTTTAAGCCATTCTATTCTAAGGGTTCTAAGTCATCTACCAGCATCAAATATAGTAACATGTTCACAGTGTAACCCAATATGACCTGGAAAAGTCCAGCACACATCGCATATTCAAAACCTCAAGCACATCAATCAAGTTCATACATAAAATCATGTCAAAGCATGGCAAGAATCATAATTTTTCCAAGAAAACTCATGATATAACCCCTATTCTACCCAAAAGATCCTAAGACCAGCCCTTACCTTGTTTGGTGATGGAAAAACAGAAGTTTGGAGATGGAAAGAAGGTTCAAAAGCTGCTGTCCTCGTTCTCTATTTCCTCTCCCTCGCGAATCCCTCTCTACTCGCGCTCTCTCCCTTGCTCGCGTGCGTGACCGGCGACAATGGTGGTGGCTTGGGCGGCGGCTCCCTTCTCTTCTCTCACACGTTCTCTCTTTTCTCTCTTCTGCTCTCTCTTTGTTTTTCACGTGAAGGTGCTGTAGTGTATCTCTGTTTTCTGATTGTGGAAGAATAGGGTTTCCCCCCTTGGCTAAAATCCCATGCAACCCACAAGTGGGCTAGGGTTTTGTTTTTCCACAAGCCCGACCCAAGTTCAACCTTAACCCACCAATTTAATTACCTAATCAGACCTGAAACTTACTAAAACCTAAGCCCTCAAAGGTAAATTCATAATTAAATTCGGACTTAGAAGAAAAACAATGTAATAATCCCGCTGGCACTGTACAGCCGGAACTACGTTCACTAAAACGGGGATATCTGGAGCTACAGATATCGGATCGACACGAAACCACTTGGAGAATTTTTTAGACTTGCGGGGCTACAACTCTCATGAAGGAAGGTTTCCCAAATGAAGTCGTTAAGACCCTCTAAAAATTCACACAAGTTGACAGTTCTAATCTGCCAGTTATCAAACATAGCCAAAAACTTCAATTTTATTCAAACTTCCATAAAATTGTTCCAAATTGAACTTAGGGCCTTACAATACCACCCCCCTTAAAATAGTTTCGCCCTCGAAACTTAAGGGTTTACAAATAAATCGGGGTGTGACTCCCGCATCTTATCCTCTAACTCCCAGGTCGCGTCGCCAGTCTCTTGGTTCCACACGACCTTCACTAAAGGCACCTCCTTGTTTCTTAAGCGCTTTATGCTTCGGTCGACGATCTTGATGGGTGGCACCTCCATTGTCAGATCATCTCTCAGCTGTATATCGTCTGGCGTAATCACATGTGAATCATCTGCCATGTACTTTCGCAACTGCGACACATGAAGAACGTCATGGATGTTGGATAGAAACGGTGGTAGGGCGATCCTGTACGCCACCGGTCCAACTCGCTCCGTGATCTGGTACGACCCAATAAACTTCGGAGTAAGCTTCTTGGACTTGATTGCCCTTCCGACACCTGTCATCGGGGTAACCGCAAGAAGACATGGTCTCCGGCCTGAAATTCCAACTCCTTCCGTCGGTTGTCGGCGTAACTCTTTTGGCGACTCTGCGCGGTTCTCATCTTTTCCTGAATTCTCCTGACTTCCTCGGTGGTCTGTTGCACCAATTCCGGGCCAATCACCAAATTTTCCCCATCTTGATGCCAGCATAAGGGCGTACGACACCTCCGACCGTACAAAGCTTCGTAAGGTGCCATGCCGATGCTCGCATGGAAACTATTGTTGTAAGTGAATTCGATCAATGGCAGCATCTCATCCCAACTGCCCTTGTGATCCAACACACAGGCCCGTAGCAAATCTTCCAGCGACTGTATTGTCCTCTCTGTCTGCCCATCGGTTTGGGGATGATAGGCAGAGCTCAACCTCAACTTAGTTCCGAGGGCCTGCTGCAAGGCTCCCCAAAAGTGAGAGGTAAACCTCGGATCTCTGTCTGACACGATGCTGGTCGGTACACCATGGAGACGCACAACCTCAGCCACATAAATCTCCGCCAATTTCTCCACCTTGTACTTCAGGTTGATCGGGATAAAATGAGCGGTCTTTGTCAAACGATCAACAACAACCCAAATTGCATCGAACTTCCTCCGAGTTAAAGGTAAAGCCGTCACGAAGTCCATAGAAATACTGTCCCACTTCCACTCTGGGACATCTAGTGGTTGCAGCTTCCCTGCGGGCTTCTGATGCTCTACCTTCGCTTTCTGACATGTCAAGCAAGTAGAAACATACTCAGCAACCTGCTTCTTCATCCCAGGCCACCAGAAGTGGAGTTTCAAGTCCTGATACATCTTGTTCATTCCGGGATGGATGCTCAGTCTACTCTTGTGCCCCTCATCCAGGATCAATCTTCTCATCTCTACATCGTCAGGCACACATATCCGTCCCTTGCATCGCAGAATATTGTCATTCCCAATAGAGAACTCTGGTGCCTTTCCCTGAGTCACACGGTCTCGCCACTCGGCTATCCCTTCATCAGTCTCTTGTCTAGACTTGATCTCTTCCAAAAGTCCACTTGACACTGTCACCATTCCGAAACTCAGTCTTCCTGGTGCGAGCTTAACCTCCAAGCTCAGATCTCGGAAAGCCTCCAACAGTTCTAACTCCTTGACCATCATTGAGGACACATGTATAGCCTTCCGGCTGAGAGCGTCGGCTACGACATTGCTTTTCCCCGGATGGTACTGTAGAGTGAACTCATAGTCCTGAAGGAATTCCATCCACCTCCGCTGCCTCATGTTCAGATCCTTCTGATCAAATAGGTACTTTAAACTCTTATGATCGCTGTAGATCGTGAACGTACTGCCATAGAGGTAGTGTCTCCAAATCTTGAGAGCATAAACTATGGCAGCCAACTCCAAGTCATGTGTGGGGTAGTTCTTCTCATGAGTCTTCAACTGCCTTGAAGCATAGGCAATTGCTTTCTTATCTTGCATCATTACACACCCCAAACCATTGTGTGACGCATCACAGTACACGTCATAAGGTTCTCCTTCCTTAGGTAAAGCTAGTATGGGTGCGGTGGTCAGCCGCTTCTTCAACTCCTGGAAACTAGCCTCACACTTCTCCGTCCAAGCAAACGGTTGATTCTTCTTTGTCAACTAGGTCAACGGCGAAGTCAACTTTGCGTAATCTTTGACGAATCGTCTATAGTAGCCAGCAAGCCCAACAAAGCTTCTGATGTCGCTTGCTGTCTTTGGTTGCTCCCATGACAGAATCGTCTCGATCTTGCTAGGGTCAACAGCCACACCCTGACTTGATATGACATGACCTAGGAACTTCACCTCTGCCATCCAGAATTCACACTTCGAGCCGTTAGCATATAGCTCCTTCTCCCGCAATACTCCTAGCACTTGACGCAAATGCTCTTCATGCTCTTCCTTACTCTTCGAGTAGATCAAAATATCATCAATAAACACCACCACGAACTTGTCCAGGAATGCCTGAACACTCTGTTCATGTAGTCCATAAACACTGCGGGTGCATTAGTAACCCCAAACGGCATCACAAGATATTCATAATGCCCGTATCGGGTCCTGAATGCGGTCTTCTGGATGTCCGATTCCTTGACTCGGATCTGATGGTATCCTGACTTAAGATCTATCTTCGAGAAGATCACCGCTCCTCTAAGTTGATCCAACAAGTCGTCTATCCGAGGCATCGGATAACGGTTCTTCACTGTCACCTTATTCAGCTGCCGGTAATCCACACACAATCTGGACTTCCCATCCTTCTTCTTTACCAATAGCACAGGTGCACACAAACGCACACAGGCGAACGCCTTGGGGTGCAAAAGGGATTCCAAGGTTCACTCTTCCTTCGATTGACATTCCATCAAACGATCTCATAGTCCAAACATCTTAATATAATCAAACAGTTAGTCTCAAGTATCACGGCAATGATACTAACTACAGACAATCTCACAGCAAAGCAAACATCTTAGCAAACAAGTCTACCCAACCTCACCGTGGAACTTTGAAAACATCTTTATCAAAACAAAGCATCAACGAGTTCAGAAACTCGTAAGCCCAAAACCCTTAGTGCTCTGGTTTCTCAACCGGAGCTCTGATACCACAATGTAACGCCCCGATTTCTCGAGTGTTACACAGTAACTAATTAACCAATTTTCGTAAAGAGTTTTCGTCGATTCACTTATTAATCTTGAACTAATGATAAAAGTTCAATTTTACAAAATTCTCGAAACTTAACCATTTCAAACTTGCGGAAATAATCATCAACATAAACCTCAAACTTTATTAATCATTGAAAATAGTATGAAATAAATATCCGGAAGAAAACTTCAAAGTAAATTACATCAAGTTAAACCATCTCAACTAAAATAAAGTAATGGTTCAATACTTCCAAAACTCGGTACTCTCAACCCAAAAGAAAAATGGATGTCTCAAAACCCAACCATATCCTTGACCCCTTCCTCTTTATCTTCTTCCTCTTCATCAGAAGTGTAGTTGTCATCCGGTAGTGGCTCGTTACGTAGCATCAACTCCCAAGAATGAGTCGTCGCCATTATCTTCACGACCATCTACCCCCCCCAAATAAACACATAGCAAACAAGCAAGGGTCAGGTCTAAAAGAAAACAACAAGAACATACAGTACAGTGGATATAAATGAACATCATCCGCTATCGAAATAATTCTCTTTCTCTTTAAAGTTTTAGATGTTAGTTAGTCACCTAACGATTCCTCACTTCGCACAACCCGCCAAACACTTCCATGGCCATCTTCGTGCTTCCGCAGAGGCACGGTAATCACGGTGACCGCAGTCAACCAAACACGTGGAGCCGCAATGATCCACAAAAATCACGGTGACCGCAGTCAACCAAACACGTGGAGCCGCAATGATCCACAAAAATCACGGGTGACCGCAGTCGACCCAAAATCTCCCTCGCGTGCAAGCCCATCGTTCTCATGGACCATAGTCTACCCGACCTATGTCCGTAAATTAATTAATTTCACTTGCAAGCGAGTCACAACAATATTAGTTCTTTTTCTCTTGGTTCTTAAGGCTCTAAGTCAGTCACCCTAAGTCTTTTAGCTTAATCGCACACAATAAATAGCACCATTCAAGATAACAAGGGAATTACAGCTAGGTGAGCGACCCTTTGAATAATTTCGAATAATATCACAATTCACATAAGGCATAGCACAAACTTACACTTACGCATGGCACATCATGGCATAAATTATCAAATAAGGTAACATAAGGCTTATGCATGGAAAACAACACATTTTCGCAACTTAGCTTTTTGGACAGCAGAAACAACGTTCATTGAAACTGGTCTACAGAATGCGTCCTCCAACAAAAAATCATGTATAATATCTTTCTGGAAAGCTATTTTAAAGATCTACAACTCTCTAGTTAAAATAATTTTCATTTATGCCCCAGAATTAGGTGATATTACTCCTTAAAGTTTCTGTCCGACACAGGGAAAAACAGCAAGTATGACAGTTACCCAAAACGACCTACAACACACAATACTAGACCAAAATTTATGATCTTTATATGCCTGGAAAGCTCTTTCGAAGATCTACAATTTGTATTTTAATCATTTCTTTATTTGACGACCAGAAACAAGTGAAAATAGGACCTGAAGTTTACTGTCCAGCACAGAAATCTGACAGAGAATGCATTTGCCATCAATTTCGTTTAAGCCATTCTATTCTAAGGGTTCTAAGTCATCTACCAGCATCAAATATAGTAACATGTTCACAGTGTAACCCAATATGACCTGGAAAAGTCCAGCACACATCGCATATTCAAAACCTCAAGCACATCAATCAAGTTCATACATAAAATCATGTCAAAGCATGGCAAGAATCATAATTTTTCCAAGAAAACTCATGATATAACCCCTATTCTACCCAAAAGATCCTAAGACCAGCCCTTACCTTGTTTGGTGATGGAAAAACAGAAGTTTGGAGATGGAAAGAAGGTTCAAAAGCTGCTGTCCTCGTTCTCTATTTCCTCTCCCTCGCGAATCCCTCTCTACTCGCGCTCTCTCCCTTGCTCGCGTGCGTGACCGGCGACAATGGTGGTGGCTTGGGCGGCGGCTCCCTTCTCTTCTCTCACACGTTCTCTCTTTTCTCTCTTCTGCTCTCTCTTTGTTTTTCACGTGAAGGTGCTGTAGTGTATCTCTGTTTTCTGATTGTGGAAGAATAGGGTTTCCCCCCTTGGCTAAAATCCCATGCAACCCACAAGTGGGCTAGGGTTTTGTTTTTCCACAAGCCCGACCCAAGTTCAACCTTAACCCACCAATTTAATTACCTAATCAGACCTGAAACTTACTAAAACCTAAGCCCTCAAAGGTAAATTCATAATTAAATTCGGACTTAGAAGAAAAACAATGTAATAATCCCGCTGGCACTGTACAGCCGGAACTACGTTCACTAAAACGGGGATATCTGGAGCTACAGATATCGGATCGACACGAAACCACTTGGAGAATTTTGTAGACTTGCGGGGCTACAACTCTCATGAAGGAAGTTTTCCCAAATGAAGTCGTTAAGACCCTCTAAAAATTCACACAAGTTGACAGTTCTAATCTGCCAGTTATCAAACATAGCCAAAAACTTCAATTTTATTCAAACTTCCATAAAATTGTTCCAAATTGAACTTAGGGCCTTACAAGGACCTCCCTCCTTATTTGATCCACCATTGGAAAACTGTATCATCCCGACCACCTGACCCTCCGGTCCCGCCGTCGAGTCCCACTGACTCTTCGCCTCCCTTATCGGCTCCCGTCTCCCCTCCTGCTTCTCCCTCGCCTTTGCCTTTGCCTCCGGTCCCACCTGCACCACTCGTACGGACCATGACTACCCGTAGCATGCACGGCATCTCTAAACCTAAAAAGCCTTTTAGCCTTTCGGTCTCTATTGATGACCCGTCCATCTCACCCTTGCCTCGTAACCCAAAACAAGCCTTATCCGATCCCAATTGGAAGTCCGCTATGCAGTCTGAATTTAATGCACTTATTAGAAATAATACGTGGGAGTTGGTTCCCTGTCCTTGTGATGATGTTAATGTTATTCGCTGTATGTGGATTTTTCGCCATAAAAAGCAGTCTAATGGTTTGTTTGAGCGTTATAAGGCTCGTCTTGTAGGTGATGGCAGGTCTCAGATTGCAGGTGTGGATTGTGACGAGACTTTCAACCCTGTGGTAAAACAAGCTACCATACGGACAGTTCTCAGCATTGCTCTCTCCAAATCCTGGCCCATTCATCAGTTGGATGTCCAGAATGTCTTTCTGCATGGTGATCTCCATGAGACTGTCTACATGCATCAGCCATTGGGTTTCCGCGACTCTTAGCACCCGGACTATGTCTGTCGTCTGAAAAAGTCTCTTTATGGTCTGAAACAGGCGCCTCGTGCTTGGTATCAGCGGTTTGCTGACTATGTTTCCTCTATTGGCTTCCAACACAGCAGTTCAGATCATTCCCTTTTTATCTTCAGGCGGGGTACTGACATTGCCTATATTCTGCTATATGTTGATGACATCATCCTCGTTGCTTCTTCTCATGCTCTCCGCAAATCTTTTATGGCACTTTTTGCATCAGAATTTGCTATGAAGGATCTGGGTCCTCTGAGTTATTTCCTTGGCATCGCTGTCACTCGGCATGCCGGTGGCCTTTTCCTCTGTCAGAGCACTTATGCTAGTGAGATCATTGCCCGCGCCAGCATGGCGTCGTGCAACCCTTCTGCTACTCCGGTTGACACCAAGCAGAAGCTCAGTTCTTCTTCTGGGACTCCTTGTGAGGATGCCACTTTGTATCGGAGTCTTGCTGGTGCCTTACAGTACCTCACCTTCACTCGTCCTGACATTTCCTATGCTGTTCAGCAGGTGTGCTTGCACATGCATGCTCCCCACACCGAGCATATGCTTGCTCTCAAGCGTGTCTTACGCTATGTTCGTGGCACTCTGACTTATGGTCTTCACTTGTATCCCTCCCCTATTGTGAAACTTGTTTCTTATACGGATGCTGACTGGGGGGGATGTCCTGACACCAGACGCTCTACTTCTGGCTACTGTGTTTTCCTCGGTGACAATCTTATTTCTTGGTCGTCTAAGCGGCAACCCACCCTCTCTCGCTCTAGTGCTGAAGCTGAATACAGGGGTGTTGCTAATGTTGTCTCCGAGTCCTGTTGGATCCGCAATTTACTTCTCGAGCTTCATTTTCCTCTTTCTCAGGCAACATTGGTCCACTGTGACAATGTTAGTGCCATCTACCTCTCTGGAAATCCAGTGCACCATCAGCGTACCAAACATATAGAGATGGATATCCACTTTGTTCGGGAAAAGGTCGCGCGTGGCCAGGCTCGCATCCTTCATGTCCCTTCCCGTCATCAGATTGCAGACATTTTTACTAAGGGCCTTCCTCGGGTCCTCTTTGATGATTTTCGTTCCAGTCTCAGCGTCGGTGAACCTCCCGCTTCGACTGCGGGGGTGTGATAGAATATGATATTCTTATATTTATTATTCTGTAATTATGCATGTAATTAGGATTTAGCCTTTATTATTAGTCAACTTTGTATTTGTATAAATAGAGGTTTATTCATCAATAATAGTCACGGAATTGATTTCCTTCAATAAGTTTTATACAAAACACACAAATTAGGAACTCTAACCTGCATGATCCCAAGCTTTCGGAGCAAGTACTCTCTGCAGTACAATAAAAAATATCAGCAAAGTCCACACACATCTTAGCAATCAAACATTATGAAATCTGCACGTTGGTGAAGTCATTCATTACCTTGAATATTTTCAGTAGCATGTTACGACAACTCAAAAATAAAACGGAATCACCAAGATATTGAAATATCAATGAACAATTTAAAAATAAATGGCTGGCAGGGTATAACAGTTAAGCAGATAAGAATCAGAAATGTCGTGAAGGGTTACCAAATTAAAGAAAATCCGAACTACAATACAAATAGCTCTCGTTGAACGAAGAACTCAAACCGAAGAATGCCACCACCTGAGAATAAAATAAGAAGAAGAACCGGTGGGAAAATCAGAACGAAGAATCAAATTGCAGAAAGAAAGCATAAAAACAAAAGTTCCTTACCCGTAATATGATGAAGGAGAACACAAAAGGAAAATGTGGAATGGTGAACGAAAAGGAAAAAGGCGACGCCTTTAGAAGAGGTGGGAGAACAGAAACGAAAGGAAGCCATAAAGGGGTGGAACTTGGAAGACCGAAAACAGAAGGGAGACATGAAGGGGAAAACGGAACGTTCAAACTTCAAACACAGCGAGGAGTTCTGAAGTTGAAAAGGAAAAAATCAAATGGCTAAGATTGAATGCTACGGACGGCCAGGATTAGATCTCTAACTCATTATATGGAGATTTACTGAATTGTCCATGGAAAAAATTCAAGTTTATGTTCAATGGTTTATTGAATTACAAACTTACCTTTAAGGCTGCCAAAACTCTTCCTTTATATAGTTTATAGATAGATAGATAGATAGATAGATAGATAGATAGATAGATAGATAGATAGATAGATAGATAGATAGATAGATAGATATGAGGTTAGTATTGAAAAAAAATATTAAATGTTGTATTTGAATTACAAAGTGACTTATAATTAGGGACAAAAAAACTTAAAAAATGTGACTTATAAATGAGAACGGAGGGAGTAGTATGGAAGAAATAATGTAATTACGCTTAAAGATGATTAATAGTTCTATACGACTTAATCCTATGTTGTATGTGTGACCACGGCATTGCATAGCAACAGAAATTAATTCATTTCATGGTTGCCACATACAATATATATCTTTATGTCATCAAAGAAAAAGAAAAAGCTCAATTATTCTTGTATGTACTAAAGACTAAGAACAAAAAACCATTTTTAGGGGCAGAATAGGTTCTATAAATGCACTGTTTTCCCTCGCCATGTGCATTATACACTTGCATATATGTATACTAAGTCAGTAAGTCACACACATAGTCTTGGGGAGTGGGGACAATGTTTAGCAACGATGTCAAATCTGACTTCATACATTTTTGTCTTGCTTGTAATAGTAAAACAAACGATGTCCACAATTTTTTCCTTTTCGTCTGGTACAAGTATATATCCTTCGTACAAATAATTAATGTTCTTCGAGCAGAAAATAATATCCATATTTTTCTGAGGTTAACTTCCCTAATAATGTTTTGTATTTACAACATTCAAACCCAAAATCTTGTCTAAAGGAATCAAGCATTAATTACTTAAATCAACCACTTGTTCATCGAAATTATGTTCACAAAATGAGAACTAATTAGAATTTCTCCTTAGGCTTTGTTTGGTTTTATGTGAAAAAAAAAGAAAAGAAACAAGGTTAGTAAGGAAAAAGATGTGAGAAGTATAATAAATTTATAAGTTGTTTAATATTAAAAAAAGGGGGAGAAGAGATAAAACTACTTTGTAGGTGTCGTGAGACTTGATTGGATCTCGTACCAGTTGAATCTGTTGTTGCTTTCATTTTCAAGTGGAGATCTCTCCTGGTGGTGTAGGCAATATGAGTTTTGGTGTGGTGTTAAAGCATTTTTGTATGCTTCTAGGGTTTTTAGAGGTTATTTGCTGTAATGGCGGGGCTGGTTTTTTTTTGCCAGTTTTTTATCGGCTTGATTACTGTACCATATTAAAAGGGGTTGTTCCAATTTATAGGGGACGTATCAAGTGAGAGCAATGTTTATTGTGAGAGATAACATCATCAAATCGTGATCATTAGATCTAACAATGAACGGTTGACCATTTAATGACATTAAATCTCAACCATTCATGTTAGATCTAATGGTCACGATAATATTTAGAAAGTCCAATTTAAAAGAAAATAAGGATACTTTCAAGGGTGTCAAACCGCTAGTAGTGCATAAAACGGTAAAGGAAAAAAAACTTGATTGCTTCTTTTCTTTCCAATTTGGGTTTGGGGAGATGGCAAAAAGTAGCTCCCTCATCTCTCCCTCTCCCCTCCCATTAGACAAGGGTGAGTATCCCTTCTCCCCTCTATACCTCTCCCTTATTTCTTTTATGATCTTGCCTAACAAACAAAACACATTAATACACCCTCCTCCCCCTTCCAACAACCAAAGAATTTGAAACCTTGTAAATGGAGGAAAATAATTAACAAGCACCAATTTAATCCACAATCGTTCCCAAAGAAATCTGCAACGTAACCAAGTGTATATACACACCTCATTTCTTAAACACTCAATTTCCATCTCTTTTTATTTCTATTTCTCTCATTTTATCATCTATCACACATCTCATATTTTCTCTCTATTACTTTTTTTTTCTACATATCTTTCTTTCTTCCATCTTTTTCCACCTCTCTTAGAGGTGTGTAAGTAACATTATTTAAGATGAAGTGACTTGATTTTACTTGTGGCTAAAAACATACATAGTGACTAATTTGACCCAAAAAAAAGAAAAAAAGAAATGCAATGTCTAATAGGATGACAATTTCCACCTGATATGGGGATCCCTGCGGGGTCTGCCGCGTTTGGGGCCCCGATCTTGGGGATTTTTTCCCTGTGGGGATGAGGAAAAAAATTTCTCCGAGACAAGTTTGGGGATGGGGTGACGATCACCCTACCTGCCCCGCGGAATCCCCGCTTAGTATACATAGGTAAAAGATCAATAATACCCTTAATAGTAGAGTATATATTTTCGTATAATTTAACATGTTTCATTCTCATTTATGGTTTCTATATTAACTATTTGTAGTTCAGGTAGAAATTTATGTATTTTTTATATTTAATTTAGTTTTATTTTATTTTTAATGATGTGTATATTTTATTTAACTATTTGTGGTTTCTATACCCTAGTGCCTAATATGGTTGTTCTGTACTAAGGAAGCTTACGTAAGAGAATGAAAGAAAGCAAACCCTAGCAGAGCACTTAAAATAGCAAGGATATCATAAAAGGTAAATTCTCATTAAATGTACCAAAAAAAAGTGTCTCGTACAAGATGATGACCTCCCCTTTTATAGAGGGTGTGGTCAAGATATGGATTTTTCCTATATTTGGGCCTGACAATCAGGGCCCAAATCTCTATGCATATGAGACAAATCCAAAAGAATCTTCCAGCTGGCTTGTGGGTCCGTCTAAAGGAAGGGCAAGGATACTTGCTATATCACCAATTCCCGCCATGGCTGCCTTCGTTCGGTTGATCGTTTATATTGGGCGGGCATAAGCATCCTTTATGTCCCGCCCAGTCCACATGCCCCCAAGACATGAGGCTCAGGTAAGTTGAGTCGAAATG
The DNA here is from genome assembly GCF_012489685.1 of Lotus japonicus. NCBI lineage: Eukaryota > Viridiplantae > Streptophyta > Magnoliopsida > Fabales > Fabaceae > Lotus > Lotus japonicus. The sequence goes on from NC_080045.1 coordinate 13,298,528, forward strand.
TCTTTAACATGCTACTTCGTCGCCTGCTTTCATTGTTTACCTTGTGATTTTTGCCATTATGTCGTCGTTCCTACTGTCGCCACGTTCTCGTTTGTTTATTCGCCGCCATTTCTGTTTTTGTTGGTATGACGCCACTTCTATGTCCATTACTACATCGCCCTTTTTATTTTCGCTGGTACGTCGCCATTGTCATAACCGTCAATCACGTCTTTTCAACTGACACACGTAATCCTTGTTTTCCGGGATTTCGTCATCATTTGCCATGAATGCAGTTTCCGGTTGTGCGTCTCGAGGAGCTACACCTTTTCACTTCATACCTTTTTGAATTTCAAATCCCACGACCCTTCACTATCTATCCCACTCGTTCTCTCTCCTCTTTTCCTCTATAAAAACCCCTTTTAACCTTTCTCTTTTTCACTTTTCCGAAACTCTTTCTCTGAGACTTCTCTGGAATTCTTACCTTCTCCTCCTTGAACTCCGGCGAACCTCCGTTTACTCCGGCCGTCGTCATTGCGCGGTGTTCTCCTTTAGCCGACGTTATCCTTACTCAATCTTCCATCTCTTCCTCCGGTGAGTCCTTTACACCCTTTTCCTCGTTTTGTTTTCTCTTTCTCGAAACTGTTCATCTTCTTCTTTTATCTTCTTGAATCTGTTCATATTCTTCTTTTATCTTATGAAATTACCCAGCATGTCGTTGAATAATGTTAGTATTTCTTCCCTAGAACTTTCTTCACCCTCTACAGAGGGGGAAATTCCTGCCCCCACTGTTATTGAAATCCAATCCTCGCCTTCTACTCATGAGGATTCCGGGCCAGCCGGCTCTGTCGATTCTGTCCTTTCTTCTAATGGGGATTTATCCTCGCCCGAATGGCGTACAAACGTGCATTTGGTTGAAGATAAATGTCTGTGGCGTTCCATCTGGGGTAGTATTGGAAGCATTAACTCGCTTCGGATATCTGCCCAAGGGTTTACGAAGATAAATCCAGCCACTTCCAATACTGAAGACCTTCAGTTGAATGTTCTTCCATGTGGCGAGGATGATTGTGTTCTTTTACGCAAAGAGTCATCAGATGAATCGCTCGATTTCTTTTTCGTTTATGGTTATTTTTTCACCGACTTGAATATTAAACTTCCCTTCTCGCCATTCATATGCCACGTTCTATCCTTTCTGAGCGTGGCGCCTTGTCAACTTCAGCCCAACGCCTGGGGTTTTATCCGTTGCTTCGAAATTCTTTGTGAACATTTGAGCTTCACGCCCACCTACCCTTTGTTTTTCCTCTTCTATAAATTTGTTACCAAGAAACCTATGTCCGTAAAGTGGGTCCCCCTTTTAGCCCGCAAGAAAATGAGCCGGTTTACCGCCCTTAAGAGCCATTACAAAGTGTGGCAGAAAAAATACTTCAAAGTTATGGAATCGCCCGAAATAAAGGACTTGTTTCGAGATTCCGACAATAATCCCCTCTTCCCCTTTTATTGGACGAAAAATCCTCGTCGAAAAATTTCCGTTTCTTATGACGCCTTGGATGATTCTGAGCGAGGGGTCGCCGATTATCTTCGCTCACTACCGGTAATCTCTGGTCATGACTTGATTGAGGCGTCGAAATCCGGCACCTTAAATCAATTTTTTAGTAAGTGTATAATTTTCGCACATAACTTGCTTTTCATTTAACTCATGTGTCATGTCTAACTGTTACATTCCTGTGCAGCCACGATGGGTAAGGGAAAGGTCGACTCCAGCCCGCTGAAGATGAAAGAGTACCTTGCCCAATCTGCCGAGGCGGCGAGAAAAAGGGCGGAAGCTGAGCAAAAGAAGAAGCTTGAAGGTGCTTCGGATTCTGACAACCTCCGGGATCCTAAGCGGCAAAAAGTTTATGGTGCCACCGAAAGAACTGCCGGTGGTAAACCTCTTCATCAGACAACTCTCAATCCACGGTTTGGCTTCCAAGAATAAATCGGCGGAGAAAAAGAAGGGATATGACAATGTCCCGCCACCCCATCAGGATCCAAACATGATGATTAACCGCCCGCCGACTCCGTTTGGCCATGCTGGCACTAGTTCAGCCATTGGGGGCGAGGCTCCTCCTCCTTTGCTACACTTGTTCGATCCTCATTTCAATGGTTTGGACTTCATGAATCGAACCTTTGACAATCGGATTCATAAAGACATTTCTGGTCAAGGCCCCCCCAACATTGCTTCCCTGGCCATTTACCATGCACTTTCTGCCGCCAGCACCGTAGCGGGTATGGCTCACTGTGTAAAGGATTTGCAAGCTGCCAAGAATCGTCTTGAGAAGAAGGCGACTGATTATAAGGCTGCATATGAGCGAGCGAAAGTCGACGCTGAAACCGCCAATAAGCATCTGAAGTCTGCTGAGGAGAAATGTGCTAAGTTAACTGATGACTTAGCGTCTGCTAACCTGCTCCTTCAGAAGACTAAGTCCTTGAAGGAAGCCATCAACGTCAAGCACACTGCTGCTCAGGCCAAGTGCCAAAAGCTGGAAAAGAAATATGAGCGCCTGAACGCCTCCATTTTAGGGCGCGCATCTCTTCAATTTGCTCAAGGATTTCTGGCAGCCAAGGAGCAAATCAGTGTTGTTGAACCGGGCTTTGACCTTTCCCGAATCGGGTATTTGAAGGAGATCAAGGATGGTCAGGTGGTTGGCGATGATGACGTTGACATTGCCCTCCTTCCTCAATTCAATTCCGAAAGTGAGTCTGAGGAAGGAAATGGTGAAGATGGTAATGGCGAGGACAAGAATGAGGACCGGGTGGAGAAGGACCCACAATCTGCCGCAAGCCAAGACAACAACGCCAATAATGAGAACCTGGCTTAAATTTGTTTTTGTTTTTATTTTGCTAAGTCAAGATTTACTTTGGGCTTTGCCCCTTTTGTTTGTTGTTATTCACAACGTGTATGGGCCTCGCCCTTTTCCTATTTTCAATGAAGTTCTTTTAAGTTCAATTGTTATTACCTTGAAGTTGTTGTTTACTGAATTGTTACCGTTTGTGTTGTTATACCTTAGCCGATTTTTCGACGAGGCTTGGTTTCTAGTGGCCACTAGAATTGCCAAGGCTTTTGATATTTGATGGCGATACTTTCTTATTCCGAAAGGATTATTCGCGGTATGTTATACCTTGATACGATTTGCATTGCATAAACTCGTAATATAAATCAAAACCTAAACAATCTTTTGAAATGATTTTTTCAATGATTTCTTCATTACTTTCCATACATGGGAACAATTGTCCCTTCATTCTTTACATATGCTGCCTCATTAAAAACCTTTCCAAAGAAAGGGAAAAAGAGTGCGGCTTCATTCATTTTTGTTGTTCCCCTTAGCTAAAATACTGCTTCAAATGTGAGGCGTTCCATGTTCGTGGAATCTTTTGACCGTTAAGTTGTTCCAATTTGTAAGCTCCACCTCCAACCTCGCCAATTATCCTGTAAGCCCCGCCCCAATTAGGCGAAAGTTTGTTATGCTTGTCGGGTATAGTATTCTTTCGAAGCACTAAGTCTCCTACCCTCATAGTCCTTGGAACCACTTTCGTTGCGAATTTTCTTGCAACCTTCACCTTCCCCGCCTCATTCCTTAAATGTGCCTCCCGTTGTTCCTCAGGCAGCATAATTAGATTTGCTATCAAATTTCCTCCATTGTCATCCTCGCTGAACCGAGTTACCCGCTAACTTTGTCTTTCAATTTCTACCGGGAGCATGGCATCAGTTCCGTAAGTTAAACGATATGGGGTTTCCTTCGTGCTTGTCTGTTCAGTCGTGTTATATGCCCATAGGACGCCTGGCAACTCCTCCGCCCAAAGACCTTTCGCCTCGTCCAATTTCTTCTTTAAGCCTTTTAAAATAACCTTGTTGACTGATTCGGCCTGCCCATTGGTCTGGGGATGTTCTACTAATGCAAATCGCATTTCAATTCCCATCTCCGCACAAAACTCTCGGGTGACATTACTTGTGAATTGGGTCCCATTGTCCATTACCAACGCCATGGGGACCCCAAATCTGCACACAATACGTCGCCACAGAAAATTCCTGATCTTGGCGGCTGTAATAGTTGCCACTGCTTCCGCTTCTATCCACTTGGTGAAATAATCAACTGCCACAATGATATATTTCATTTGTGCCTTTGCTACTGGGAATGGTCCTAAAATGTCAGTCCCCCACATAGCAAATGGCCAAGGCGCCACCATAGTTGTTAATTCTTCAGGCGGGGCCTTATGCAAGTCAGAAAAGACTTGACACTTTTCACACTTCTTGACGTATTCTAGACAGTCCTTCTTCATCGTTGGCCAGTAAAATCCTGCCCTTAATACTTTTACTGCCAATGATCGCCCACCGATATGACTGGAGCACACACCTTCATGAACTTCCGCCATTATCCCCAAGGTATCTCTTGGGTCAACGCATTTGAGCATCGGAGACATAATTCCCCGCCGATATAACTCACCGTCAACCAACGTGTAGAAGCTAGCCTCCCTACGTTTTGCTCTCGTGTTCAACTCATCATCCTCTCGAGGATTTTTAAGGAAATTCTTGATTGGTTCCATCCATGAAGGCTCGCCTTCGATCACTGACTTTACTGCTTTTATCTTGACTTCCACCAAGTCAATACTTGGGCGAGGAAGGGTTTCTTGGATGACTGTTTGGTAGTTGCTCAATCGCCCCGTGCTGGCCAATTTTGCTAGCACATCAGCTCTCTCATTTTGACTTCTTGGAACATGTTCTATCCTGATCTTTTTTATCTCCATCATTAGTCTATGTACCACTTCCAAATATTTAGAAAGTTGTGGATCCTTCACTTGATACTCGCCCTTTACCTGCTTAACGACCAACTGCGAATCACCCTTGATGAATAAGTTTTGAACGCCTAATTCGACGGCTAGCCTTAAGCCGGCGATTAATGCCTCGTAGTCTGATTGGTTATTGCTCGCCTTAAACTCGAATTTCAGAGATTGTTCGATGACCATCTTATCCGGGCTTTCGATGGTTATCCCAGCCCCACTTCCTGTACTATTGGAGGATCCATCAACAGACAAAACCCACTCTTCCTGATTTTTCTCACCTTCCGCGGGCGTTAATTCCGCCACAAAGTCAATCAAACTTTGTATTGTAACTTGGCCCCTTAGCTCATACTGTATATCATACTCCGACAACTCGACTGACCAATTGACCAATCGGCCTGACAAATCGGGTTTTTGGAGTACCTGCCTCAAAGGAACATCGGTTTTAACTCTGATTTGGAAACTTTGGAAGTATGGTCTAAGGCGCCTCGCAGTTTTTAGAATCGCCAAGGTCGCCTTTTCGATTTTTTGATATCGCAATTCAGCACCTTGCAGAGTATGACTCACAAAATATATAACCTTCTGCTTCTTCCCTTCTTCCTGAAGCAAAACCGTACTGACCGCCCTATCCGTGACCGCCAGGTAGAGCGTCAAAGGAACGCCAGGTGTGGGTTTGGATAGTACCGGTAACGTTGCTAATGATTCTTTCAACTTGGTAAAAGCTTGTTCACATGCCTCTGTCCATTGAAACTTTGAATTCTTTTTCAAACAAGTAAAGAACGGAGCCGCTTTATCACCCGCCATTGGCAAGAAACGGGCTAAAGCAGCCATGCGTCCTTTTAGTCGTTGTACTTCCTTGACACTTGTCGGGCTTTTCATTTCTAAAATTTCCTTGCCTTTATCTGGGTTTACTTCAATCCCCCTTGATGTTATCATGAAACCCAAAAACTTTCCCCCTTGAATCCCAAATGAACATTTCTCTGGATTTAACTTCATCTGATATTTTCTTAGCTGAGCAAATGCTTCCTTAAGATCGTCGCCATGATCCTTGGACTTGGCGGACTTAACAATCATGTCATCTACATAAAATTCCATATTTCTTCCCACTTGCTTTGAAAAAATTTTATCCATGAGGCGTTGGTAAGTGGCTCCTGCGTTCTTCAAGCCAAACGGCATAGTTTTGTAACAATAATTCGCCTGGTTAGTCATGAACGCCGTACTTTCCTCGTCTGAAGGATGCATCATGATTTGGTTATACCCAGAATATGCATCCATGAGACTTAAAAGTTCGTTTCCGGAGGCCCCATCCACCAATTTATCAACATTGGGAAGAGGATACGAATCTTTGGGACACACTTTGTTCAGGCTTGTGTAATCCGTGCACATTCTCCACTTCCCATTGGCTTTCTTGACCATCACTACATTGGCGAGCCAGGTTGGATATTGCACCTCGCGAATAAACTAGGCCTTGATTAGCTTCTCAGTTTCTACTTGTACCCCCTTGTTCTTTTCATCACTCATCCTTCGCCTTGGTTGAATAACTGGAGTTTCTCCTGGCCGTATGGCCAATTTATGAGTGATCACGTTGGGGTCAATCCCTGGTACGTCATTAATTGTCCATGCAAAGAGATCCAAATTATCGCCCAAAAGGGCGATCAACCTTTCCTCCTGTTCTTTTGTTAAACTGTTGCCGATTTTCAAAACCTTATCTTTGACTTTCGCTTATTTTGTTTCTTCCAAAGGCTGTGGGCGAAAATCATCAGCATCATCTCTTGGATCTAAGCTAAACCCTTCTTGTGGAAATATCTCTGTGATACGGTGGCTTTCCATGGCGGCCTTTCGCCCATAGAGAGCCACACTTCTTAGATAACATTCTCTTGCTGCGTTCTGATCCACACGAAGGACCCCAACCTTCCCATTGCAGGCTGGGTACTTGACAGTTAAATGAGCGGTTGAAATTACAGCACATAACTTGTTAAGGGTGTCCCGCCCCAAGAGTACGTTGTAATGGGCCCTACACGCCAGTACTAGATACTTCACCTGAAATTTCTTAACAAACTCTCCTTCACCAAAAGCTGTTGGTATTTCTACATATCCCCGTACATTGACACGATCTCCAGTAAATCCCACCAGGGTTCCTTGATATGGTTTTAAGTCTGCCTCCTTTAACCCCAGGCGATCAAAGGCATCTCCATAAATGATATCCGCCGAAGATCCCTGGTCTAAAAACACTTTTTCGTCATGTAATTGTTAACCCTAATTGTTACTACAATCGGGTCATTGTCATGAGGGATAACATGTGCAAAATCCTGAGGGGTGAATACAATGGGAGAGTGATTCAACCAGCATTCGCCCTCGTACGCCGCATGTACGGAATGTACCGCCGCCACATAACGCTTTCTGGCCTTGCTTGAAATTGCTCCCCCTCCAAATCCGCCTGCGATGGATGAGCATTCCCCCACAGGATCACCCAACTCTTCAACTATCTCTTTTCCTTTGCCTTTGTCCCCTTGAGTTACCTTAGTGGCCTCTGGTGTTACTGTATCTTTAACAAAATTTGCTAGATGGCCCGCCTTGATCAGCTGATCAATCTCCCGCCGTAGGTTCCAACAATTATCCGTGGTGTGCCCCAATGCTTTATGGTACTCACACCATCTGTTTGTATCCACGTTAGCTGGTGGTCGCCGAGGCGGTGGCGGATATTGGACCACATTTGTCTGTTCAACTGCTCTCAAGATGGTGCTTAGGGGAGCATTCAATTTAGTAAGTGGAACTGGAGTCGGCGAGGCTCCCTGTTGACCAATCGGGGCTGTAGTAGTACCTTGGGGATTTCTGTGCCACGTATTCTGGAATCCAGGTTTGAAATTTTGATATGGGCCAGGTCTTGGAATACGTGGGGTTTGAGCTACCCTAGTTTCTTTTCTAGCCTTGGATTTTTCCTGCGAAACTCCGCCAGGCTGAACGTGTTTTCGCCCCTCTTCCCTTTCCTGCTTTTTCTGATCATCTTGCTCAATCAAGATGAATTCTTGAACGCGAGCACGAAGATCCATCATGTCCCTTGCCGGCCGCCTTGTTAAATCTCGATTCAAATCCCCCGCCCTAAGACCATTTTTAAAAGATGCTAGGCACACATCCGGGTTATCCTCCTCCAGTTGAACAACCATCTTGCTGAAGCGCGCCATGTAGGTCTTTAACTTCTCTCCTGGCTGCTGATGTATGCTGATGAGATCAAACATAGTTGCTTTTGTGGTTTTGTTGGCGGAGAATTGAGTTAGGAATTTGGTAGATAGATCGGTAAAATTGTCAATGGAGAAGGGCGTCTGTCTAATGAACCACTGCATCGCCATTCCCTTGAATGTTGACGGCAATAATCTGCACTTCACGGCATCCGTTGCCCCACCAATTACCATTTTGGTGTTAAAATATCTCAAATGATCCATGGGATCAGAGTCGCCCGAAAAGGCGTCTAACGCCATTGCCTGCAAATGCTTTGGTATGTCCACCTTTGTGATGGCTGGAACAAAAGGTTGAAATTCGACGACATCTTCAGCCTCAAGACGTTGGCCTTGTTTAAAATCTCGCCGTTGGGTTAGATACTCCACCTGGGCTTGCAACTGCTCATTCTGGCTTTGTACCTTTTGCAAAGTGTCCAACATTTGTTGTAAAGCCGTAGGCGTGATACCCGTCACGACTTCTTGTATTTTCCGTGGAGCACTGTTTTTAAAGTCTTCTAGATTCACGTATTCAGGTGGCGCTGATCGTCGCCTAACACCTGGATCTGATTTGGCTACCAGATCTGAGGGCTTTTCCGGAGCTAGGTTCATCAGCGTCGCTGGTGACTGCGCCACTGAGTGAACCCCTTCCGAGGAAGCCTCCTGCTCTTGCTCTTGAAGTATGGGACGATTGTTATCCCGTCCGCCGCCGCGTCCGCCGTGACGTCCACCACCTCTCCGGCGATGATCACGGCGGCCCACGCCGCATGAACGAGTCTCCATGAATCGTAACTCTCACCTTCTACGTCACTGGTTGATCTAGGTCAGAGCCACAGACGGCGCCAATGTTCTGTACTAAGGAAGCTTACATAAGAGAATGAAAGAAAGCAAACCCTAGCAGAGCACTTAAAATAGCAAGGATATCATAAAAGGTAACTTCTCATTAAATGTACCAAAAAAAAGTGCCTCGTACAAGATGATGACCTCCCCTTTTATAGAGGGTGTGGTCATGATATGGACTTTTCCTATATTTGGGTCTGACAATCAGGGCCCAAATCTCTATGCATATGAGACAAATCCAAAAGAATCTTCCAGCTGGCTTGTGGGTCCGTCTAAAGGAAGGGCAAGGATACTTGCTATATCACCAATCCCGCCATGGCTGCCTTCGTTCGGTTGATCGTTTATATTGGGCGGGCATAAGCATCCTTTATGTCCCGCCCAGTCCAATGGTAAAACACATAAGGTAACCTTGTCTCATCAATTTTTTAATTTATATATGCTTCTGACAACTGATGGGTTGCAAAAGTAACAGTTCATAGAAGACTCAGAATTGCTTTATAAGTACATCGTGGAAGCCTGGAAGGCTAGACCCCCCATGCTCCTTCCCCTTATATGGTAACAATTTGGTAGCAAAATCATTCATGGCAGTGGAAATATTTAGCAACCCAAGCCAAACCAATCATCATCAGAAGCAAGTTTATAACCCTTGCAGATCCAGGTGCAAGTCTTTTGGTAAGAAGTGCAGTCACATGGTGAAGAATAAGCGAACTAAATTCTACATACTTCGCCGTTGCATAGTCATGCTTCTGTGTTGGCACGAGCGCAGTGAGCGCTGAGCCAAGTAAGCTGGTTTTCAATTTTTTCAGAATCAATTCTGTTTCCAGAAAAGCTAATGGGAGTAGCTTCTCTGAGAATCAGTTTTCCTTTTATGGTGAAAAATCTGACACGTATCCAAACATGCATTATGTTGCTTTTGATCTTGTTATAAGTTTGTAAGCAAAAATGCTGCTGATGTGTCCTCGAAATTGTAGCATTGTTCTACTAATTATGAGAGATTAGATCTGAACCATGTTCTTTATGTTTCATTTTTAGGTCTTGAACCATGTTCATAACACTAGCTTCTTGGCTCTAGTGATCTGATTTTCTCTTATGCAGTCTGATGATAACTAACAAAGTAACAGTACTGAATCAGTAACAGTGTTCAGGCAAATCATAAACTTTAATTAAAAGAAAGAGAGGAAAAACGATAGTTACCCTTAATTATTCTCATTTTCTCCTTGCCTTGCCAATAGGTACGGACCCAGAAAAAATGAGTATGGGGAGCGAAAAAACAACCATACTAAACAAAAGATATATTGACTAATGTATAATATTAATTACTTAAGTTTAGTTGAATAAAAGGGATATATTTACGCACATTTTCTCTTCAATCCCAAAATCATCTATTTATTCTTCTTATCTATCTTTTCTTTTTCATCACATAACTCATCAAGAACTCCCTTTTATATCCCTTGTTATTTCTTTCCTACTCTAATGACTTGTTTGGTGGTTAGGATAAGATAAGAACGAATAGGATAGAGAGTTGGATAAAGACATGATAAGATAAGAGCTTCATAGGCAGTGGCGGAACTAGGAAAAATAATATGAGGGAGCTAAAATAAAATATGAAAAATAAATATAAAGTTTTTTTTTATTTGGAATGAAGTCAAATATACACAAAAATTAATGACTAAACTAAATTATATACTCATTGAAAATTTATTATAAGTTATATTAATAATGTTGGAAATTTTCTTTCTAAAAATAATGTTCGAAATTTGCTAGTTCATTTTTTACAAATGTTTCTCTTGGAAAAACATATAAATTTGTTAAAATGGAAGTATTATTAAAAAAACATTCTAAGAGAGTTTTGAACCACCAAGAAATATTTTAATTCTTGAACTAATTAGTTGTATAAAAGTTATTAAATAATAATAAGTGAATTTATATAATAGCAGAAAAAATAAGTTTGTCAAAATGGCATATTAATAAAAAAAAATGACTTAGGAAGGATATGAACACACTATGTAAGAGTCACAAAGCATAAGCACCAACCACCGGGACAACACACATCATTTAATAGATTATGCATCGCGTTATATATATAATGATCAAAACGTGACCTTTGGGGGGGCCACAACCCTCCCATGTCTCAACGTGGCTCTGCCACTGTTCATAGGCTCTTATCATATCATGTGTTTGAGGTGGACATGATAGTGATAGAATATGAATTAAAAAGTGAAAAATACATTAAATTTTCCTTTGAATAAAAAATACATTTAAAAATTAATTTTCTAAAATAACTGTTTTTTTAAATTGATTATCCTATTAAATTTAATTTTTATATTTTAATTTTATAAATGAGCCTATTTTTAAATTTTTTTTTTATTAATTAGCCTATTTTAAATTTTTTCATAAAGGGTGCCTATATTAATTAAAAGTAAAAACTATATATTTGACCAATTGGTTTTAACTTGGTAGTGACAAGTGATAAAAAATAAAAAGTAATTAAATTTAAAAATACTATTTTTTTTCAAAATTACTTTAAATTTAAATTTTATAAGTTGAGAAATAATTTTAAATAACAGGAACTAATGATATAAAGTTTTTTTTCGAAAGTAAAATGATATATATTAATAGAGACTCAATCTTAAAAAAGATTGAAAAGTACAAAGCGGACAAGACAAAAGCCAGATAAAACGCCTAAAATCTAAAAAGCCCTGATAAGACCATGGATCGGCAAACAAGAATCTAACCACAAAGAACCCAACAAAAACTCTACCACAAGCATAAACGCATGCTTCAAGTCAAAATGACAACACTTAGAATCTAAAATCCTAAGAGAGCACAAGTCAACCACCGGAAAAGAATCTCAATTTGGCAATGAGAAGCGGCGACAAGTTCGACCAAAATGAGATCCTATCTAGCCACATCAAAACTACCAAAATATGAAGACCTGAAATAGCGTCAAATGCGAGCGCCATCAACAACGCCTCCATCACCTACGCATCAATCACCGTATCAAGCAACCGGCTCCGAAAACAATAATGAACGAAACAACCATAGATCAAACCCTCAAAGCAACCCCTGACCTAGCAAAACCCAACCACCAAAAAACTACCAGGTGAGAGACAGCCCACTACATCAAGATGTTGCACAGGCTCAATTAAACAGGAACTCCTCAGCCATGACTCGGGAAGTGGGAAGTAGAACAAGCCCAACTAAATGGGAACATATCAGTCTCAACTCAACCCCACAGAGCATCACCCACTATCACAAACTAACTCAAGAAAACACCCAAAGCAAAAGGGGAACCAATCAGGTTTGATAAAAAGTCAAACCCAACATTAACGATAAAGAGTGCTTTTCAAACAATATAATCACCGTGGTCCTTGTGCTCAGGAAATTTCAGACAATTCAGGACAGCCTCAAATTAAACTTATGATCATGGGTCCATCCTCTCTACTTATAACTTTCCAGTTGTTTTTTGATTTTGAAAAAATATTTGTCCTTATATTCCTCCTCCACCTCTTGATTAATGTCTTGTTCAAAGAAACAAATATGACGTTGACATCAACTTCAAATCAATTAAATTTGTAACTACACACTCCACTTGGTACTTGGTAGCACAAAAACCACAGCTTTCTGAAGAAAACGATAGGTTCAATTCCACTTTATGTGGGCGGTGGGCCAAAATGAATAATTCATTTCACGTATTAAGTTATTCTTTTTTTACATCATAAAGATAAATTGTACTCGCCAGGAATCGATCACTGGATCGATCTCCCTCTATTCAACTCATATGTCCCGGCCTCCAGCTCCTACCACTTGAGCTTTCATACGGAGGCATTAAGTTATGTCCGTGTTTGCTTTCATGTCCAACTTAAAAAATTGTGCCATATTAATTGAAAAAAGGTTTTGATATTATTAGTCCACTTAGGATTATAGTGACTTAAATTTTCTCAGTGGTTATTGAGACAACTCTAAAAATAGCTATAAATATGTCAGTTATAATTTTCTATAAGTGATTTTTAAATTTTTTTTAGATAAGCAAAATTTTTTAAATAACATGGTGCAATTTTGTTGATGAAATGAGAAATGAGACAGTAAGGGAGTACAATAAATTTCAATTTCATTGTCACATGCATGGTTAGACTATGTCATCATGACATCAAATTTTTATGAAAAAGATTATGAGTACACCCTTATTAGGTGATACATCTATTTTAAATACATAAAAAGTTAATTATTAAATGGAATTAATTGATGATATTTATAAAAAACGGAAGAGAAAGAGAATATTAAGAGCCAGAATTGATTTACTTATTCCAGTTTTCATTCCACAAAAGAAGTTTGTAGATTTTTTTTGAAAATAAGAAGTTTGTAGTTTTTTTTTTTTTGAAAGGAACATGATTCTATTAAATCAAAGTGGCATAGAAGCCAAATAATCATCCAACAACAACAGGGCTAAACCCGACGGTCATTCCGATCCTCCACCCAAACCTCATTGGTAAAGGTAGAGGCATTCCGCGCCATATAGTCAGCCGCATTATTGCCATCTTGGCGAACAAAGATATTGGAACTAAAGCAAGTGTGTTCTTTTTTCCACTGTAAACAAAAAAAAAGTGTGTTCGAGTTTTTTTTTCTCTCAATTAAATTTTTATGGGGTTAAATTTGATTTTGGTCTTTGACATATAGATCACGATCTAACAAACCTGATAAGTTTCACTTAGCGCGCACGAGCGACGACGTCAGTGGTGCAGGAGGAGCGGCAACAGGGGAGCAGGAGTGGCGGCAGCGACCATGAGATGCTCAACAGTGAGAGAAATTTTCTGAGAAAATAGAGAACTATGGGTTTTCTAAGAGAGTGCAAAAGAAATCGGAGTCGTATGATTAAGTGGGTGTTGAGACTTCAAAACTAGTAATAAATTGTTCATTTTAGCAAGATAAATTTTTGTAATTTAGCAATGGTCAAACCATCAGTAAAATTGGCAGTAATTTAACTTTTGGTGGGAGTAGTTACCACCACATTATTAACCGTCGGTGAAATCTCGACCAAAGCTAAAGATGTCAATTATGACAAAAAATTTAAATAATTTATTACCACATTAAAAACCAAGCCGAGGCCGCAAATCATATCTACCGAAGCCCTTAACCTTCAATAACATAGAAGTACTAAATGTGGATGGTAGTGTGCTAGGCATGCCGAAGAGAGGTAGCTTTGGTGGGTGCATTAGGGACCCTTCCGGCATATGGATCAGGGGATTCTATGATTTTTTGGATGCTCCTGATATTCTCCGGCTAGAACTCATAGCTCTTTATCATGGTTTGAGTTTAGCATGGGACCACGGTTGTCGCGTGGTAGATTGTTTCTCAAATTCTATGGAGGCTCTATCCCAGATGAACTAGGTGTCATCTCAACGTCATTGCTATGCCCCATATTTTTTTGGCAGTTTTATTAAACTCGACTCAATCAAGGTACTAGGTCAATGGGTCACTAGTCCGACCACTGGATATTTGGTTCGATTGCTTGACTCGGTGTATTTTAAAAAAAAAAATTCTGAGAAATTAATAATACTATCATTGATCAATAACTTCATACTTTAAATTAAAAATCATTACCATCACACAAATACCTAATTAATCAACCGACAAGAAATGTTTTACTACCATAAAATATCACATATAAGTTAAAAATATCATAAAAAACATAGGTTATACGCTTCTATCTATATCTATCTATCTATATCTACATCTATATCTATATCTATATCTATATCTATCTATCTATATCTATCTATATCTATCTATATCTATATCTATATCTATCTATATCTATATCTATATCTATATATTATATAAAAGTTTGGCAACAAGGAGGGTAAAATAGTCATGCAATAGACTATGACTCATGAATGAATATTTTACCATGGTCATATACGTAAATTTGTGAGTAATTCAATATGAAATTAATCTTGGCCATTCATTGCTTCTAATCTTAACCGTTGATCTTTTTTCTTATGAAACCCTTTGTATACAACCTTTTCATATTCTTAGTCGTTTTATTTGTTGCTTTTGTAACTCCTGATTATGGATTATGATTACAAAATCACCAAGAGTCTCTTCCTTCTTCTTCCATATATAAAACATATTTCCATTCCCCTTTAAATTTATTTTCATCTCTCTCATTTTGATCTTCAACATCTCCATTCATGTGCAGGAAATCACTCCGATTAGGATTCTCCAACAACATCATTCCAGCACAAGAAGATCTTCCATCAGGTTAGAAATTTTTCTTTTGCGACTTTTCTTCTCCATCAGTCACTTCTTCTTCATCACTTTTCATTTCAGGCATTGATGCTTTTCTTCATCATCATCTTTCATCCGGTAAGAACCCTTCTTCTTTTCGCCTTATTTATCCCTTTTGATTTATCTATTATGATTTCGTCATCATTTCTTCTTCAGATTTTGTTCTCATGCTACGTTCTTCCCAAACGGTCTTATTTTTTCTCATTCGGCATCTCTCACTCCTGTAAGATTCAGTTCTTTATTCGCAATATGCATGTTGTTATAACTTATTAAATAGATGAAAGTTACATATTTTTATTTTACTTTTGTAATTTATGCATGTTTTGTTCTTCGCTATTGATTATCAATATTATTATGATTTGTTTGTAACTTCTATTTCGTTTCAAAAATACTTTTTCTTCATAAAATGTTAAAGTCATCTCCTTGATTATTCCTCTAATTGTGTTTCATTATCTTTTTTGCACAATTGTATGATGTTTGCTTCTATTTCTTTGACAGTTTAATCTTCAACCAATGTAAGTTAGACAAATGATAATCTTTTCTTTTATTCCGGTACAATGAAACCTTTTTTTCTCCTTTTACAATTCATTGATTAAACAATGTTTCATTTTTTTACCTATGAGCTTTTAAGTAATTATACATATTATTTCATATGTGGATTTTCTGAACCCGGTTTGATATTCAACAAACTTTTAATATCAGTCGTTCGATATTCCCCTTGAACTTCCTCCATCAGTGTTAGTATATAACTTTCAACTATTAAGCTCAAAATTATTTAAATAAATTTATTATTATTTAATTTATATGAGTTATGGAGTCTTAGGTCAAAATTTATATTAAATATGATATTAGTTATGAATTCCATAAGACACATAGTATTATTTTAGGTTTGTTGACGTATTAATCAACTAATAATTAATATTATTAATAAACCTTAAAAGTTAAAGGTCACTTAATTAAAAAAAAAAAAACTCCTTTATCCTTCCTCTTGAACTTCCTTCATCAATGTCATTTTATAGACTTATACTATTAATTTAAAATTGTTTTAAATAAATTTATTATTTATTATTTCTTATAAGTTATGAAATTCAAAAAGGTATTTATATTTATTTATTTATATGTGAGGAGAAGTTTAGCAACCTCGAGGGTAAAATAGTCTATCAATAAAAAATGTTTCATATAGTTATTTTTACCTATGAGCTTTTAAGTAATTATACATATTATTTCATACATGATTTTTCAGAACCGTTCGATAGTCAACAGACTTTTAATCTCAGCCGTTCGATATTCCCCTTGAACTTCCTCAATCAATGTTATTATATAAGTTTCTACTATTAAGCTCAAAATTATTTTAAAAAAATTTATTATAGGTCAAAATTAAATATTAAATGTGATATGGTTATGAATTCCATACGACACATATTATTAGTTTAGGTTTGTTGAAGTATTAATTAACTAATAATTAATATTAACAATAAACCTTAAAAGTTAAAGGTCACTCAATAAAAAAAAACTCTCTTTAACTTTTTTCGTCAATGTCATTCTATAGATTTCTACTATATATTAATTGAAAATTTCTTTCAATAAAAATTTACTATAATTTATTTCATGAGTTATGAAATTCAAAAAGGTATGCTTAATATTAAATAAGATCTTAGCAAAAGAAAAAAAAGACTATCACTAGCCTTTTTCTCTACCACTATTTAAATTAATAAGTGTCAATACTCATTCAAAATGTGCACTTCACATAAGCTTTGTTGAAGGATTTGCTTTTATTTCTTCAAAGGCTCAAGCTTCAAGACATTTCTCCAGGTACATATATCCAACAGCTAGCTATTGATGTACTGACCTAGAATGTTTACATGTGTTCTAACATGCTTTATATTTCATGATGATCTTTAACTTGATTTCATCATGTAAAATTGAAACACCTAAAAAATTAATTTCTCTTTGCTTTGCTCAACTTTTTGTTGTGTAAGATGACTCAAACAGTTCGTGTGCTCCATGTGTGGGAAATAAGGGATTTTAATAAACCTCAAATTGTTAATAGTATTGAGCTACTCTTAATCGTTGAAAATGTAATCACTTTTTTGTTTTCCCCACTTTCATGGTACCTAATTCAAATTATTTATTGTTACCATAACAAAGTTTATGCGATTCAAAATGTTATGGTTCAAGCATCTGCTAGAAAATATAGAGTCATAAAGCATAAATACAAGATTACTTGAATGAGCAACTCAAAAACTAAGGAGGCTACAAGTGACACTACTCCTACAACAAAATTTGATTTTGTATAATTTAATATAGTTAACATCATTTTCAATTTAATTGATCATCTCTGAAAAAACAAAAGTTTATAGTACTAATTTATTTTATAAAATAAGGGACATATAATACCACATGAAAACTAATTTCATCTTCTAAATAACAATAATCCATATGAGTTTATCCTCTAACATTGCTTCCTTAAATGAATGACCCTAATACTATGTTGTTTCTTACTTTTTTTCCATTCTTCATTACTTTACTCTACATTGCATCGTTCTCCTCAATAGCCACTAATACTCAATTTCTCCAAGATGCATATTGCATATATACAAAGCTTTCTTCTGATCTAACTTTCAGATGTACATGTTCACAAATAAGTGTTCATAGCTTACAACTTCTCTTATTTTTTCATGTGAGAAGGTCCAAATTTACTTAGATTGTGGAAATTTTATCTTGACGGGTTTAACTTAATTTCATCCTACTTTATATTAGGTTTAGTATGAATAAACTATGAGTTATTTGTAACCAAATAAAAAAACTATGAATTATTTACTTTTTACATATTTATTACTTTCAAGTTTATGTGTCAACGTTAATATAATTATAATTTTTACCAATACTTAATTTTATGATTACGAATAACAAAACCTAATATTAATAAAGAACAAATTTAGTATTTAAGCAAGTATGTTATTTAATTCATATGAGTTATGAAATTTCATAGGAAAAAATTTACATTAAAACTTAGATAATTCCATGACACACATTATTACTTTAAATTTGTCGAATCATTATAAAGTAATAATTAATATTAACAATAAAATTTAAAAGTTAAAGACCATTCAATAAAAAAACCTCCACTGTCCATTTCCCTTTGAACTTCCTCCATTAATATTAATTAGTCTATAGTTTTCTATTATTAACCTCAAAATTATTTGAATTGAATTTTATTATTATTTAATTTATATGAGTTATAGAATGTCATAGGGTAAACATAATATTAAATATGATATTGTACCCAAAAAAATATTAAATATGATATCACTAAAAAAAATATACATAATAAATACTAAAATAAAAATAAAAAGCATGTGATGCAAAAAAAAAAAAAAACCTCCCCTTAAACTTCATTCATTAATGTTATTTTATACTAGCTTTCTACTGTTAACCTCAAAATTAGTTTAAATGAGTTTATTATTGGACTGGGCGAGACCCCAGGGTCCCTCGCCCAGGAGCGCCAGCTTAGGGCGACGAGTGGATCAGGGACTTGGGCCTCCTCTCAGAGGCCCAACAAGCCCATTAGGTGGGGTTAGAGGCGCCAAGCCCAACTTCACATCTATAAATAAGGGATGGACACCAATTGTAAAGGACTCTTAGCTCATTTGAGAAATAACAAGATTGAAATTCAGTTACTTCCTCTCTCTAAAGCGGTTACGCTCTCATTCTCTCTAGGAATCTCACATCATGTTCCTTACACTCTAGGTACTATACATCATCTCAATGTTCTTGGATAGAACATTTGGCGCCGTCTGTGGGGAACGGTAGATTTCGATTCCCGAACTACGTGGATTGCGATTTGGTCCAGAGAAGTTCGATTTTCTGTGTGATTTTCTTCGGTTTTTAGATTTTTTCGGTCGAGTTCTTCGGTTCACTGGCGAAGATCGATGGAGACACGTCATCGGCGACGCGACGAAGATCGGACACGGCGGCGCGGTTCGCCTCTACGTCGCGTGAGAGGCAGGCCGCGACGCGAGCAGGTTCACCGTGAAGAAACCGATCAGTTAACTCCTCCGCCACCACCTCCACATCCTCCTTCTCCAACGCCTCCACTACCTTCTCCGCCAACTTCACCGGAGCAGCAGAGGTCACCGGTGCATTCACCCGGAGCTTCGGGAGAGGAGACTCCGGCACCTCAAGCACCGATCTCCGGACAAGATTGGTGGCGCTTGATCCGTAGCGTCGATGGTATACGGCAGCGAAACGATTACTTACATGAACAGTTGGAATATTATCGTTACGAGCAACAAGATGAAGGGGAGCGCGAAGCGGAAGCCGTGGCTGAATTTGAACCGTTCTCGGCGACAGTGAGGGAGGTGGTTATCCCGGATAACATGAAGAATATTGTCCTCGAGACGTATAGCGGGAAAGCTGATCCCAAGGAGCACCTGCTATATTTTAACACAAAAATGGTAATTAGTGCCGCTTCCGACGCTGTAAAGAACAGGATGTTTCCAGCTACGTTCAAAGGCACGACCATGGCATGGTTAACAACTCTACCCCGAGGATCCATCACGGCCATGGCATGGTTCTCATCAAAGTTCCACGTCTAGTTTTCCGCCAGTAAAACCAAGCAGGTGACAATTGAGGATCTGTACAATGTCCGCCAGTCCGAGGGCGAGACTCTGAAGCAGTACGTGAAACGATTCAGCGCGGCGTCCGTCAAGATTGAGGAATCAGAGCCACATGCGTGTGCGTGTGCCTTCAAGAACGGGTTGCAGCCGGGGAAGCTGAATAGCAAATTGAGCCGTAAGCCGGCTCGGTCCATGGCAGAGATCCAGGCGTGAGCAAACACCTACATTCTGGATGATGAGGATGATGCTTTCAAGCGAAGGCGCGCAAAAAAGGAGAAGGATGGCGAACAGAGGGACGCGACGCCAGAAGGAAAACAGAGTAAGGAGAGAGGAGAGGGCAGCAAGAGGCGAGACAGGAAAGTGAGGACAGGGGAAAAGGCTGTGAAGGAGTCAGGGAAGAGTCTAAATGCACATTTTACGGAGCTACTTCGTGAGGTCAAGGCGACCCACGCAGTTGAGGAAGGCGAGAAAGAGACCGACCCGCCTCGAGCGGCGTTGGATAAAACGACGTGGTGCGAGTATCACCGCTCAGCAGGCCATGACACGGGGGATTGCTTTACACTGAGAAACGAAATTGAGAGACTCATTCGGGCGGGGCGATCGCAGATGAATGACCACGGTAATCGGTGGAATGGAGAACGACAGCAGGGAAACTGGTACAAAGGGGGCCGCCAGCAGGATGACCGCAGGCGGGACGACCGCCACCGTACGCCAACCGCTGACAAAAAGGAAACACTGGCAACAAGGAAGAAGGGGGCGGAAGAAACCTTTAATAAAGATCTTGAGCCGCCAATTGGGACAATAAACACAATCGCGGGTGGCTTTGGTGGATGCGGTGACACGGCCTCGGCGAGGCGAAGGCACGTGAGAGCAGTGACATTAGTGCAACAGTATGAGACCCTATTTGGTTTCCAGCATCTAGATATTGTGATATCATCAACATATTTCAAGGGGATCAAGACGCACAAGGATGATCTTGTGGTTGTAATGATAAGGATCAACAGTTTCAATGTGCGGCAAGTTCTTTCGGACCAGAGAAGCTCTGCCGACATTATCTACGGCGATGCGTTTGATCAGTTAGGACTGACGGACAAAGATTTGATGCCCTACACAAGAACGTTGGTAGGCTTCTCGGGCGAGCAAGTCTGGGTACGCGGATATATAGATTTGGACACAATTTTTGGTGTCGACGAGAATGCCAAGCTTCTCCGCGTAAGGTGTCTTGTGTTGCAGGTTGTGGCATCATACAACGTCATCATTGGAAGGAACACGCTCAATTGCCTCTGCGCGGTAATTTCGATGGCTCACCTGGCGGTGAAATATCCGCTGATGTGCGGAAGAGTGGGAAAGATTGTGGTTGATCAGAGGAGGGCGAGAGAGTGTTATAACAATTGTCTCAGTCTCTATGGAAAAAAGGGAGCTGGCGAGGGACACAAGTGTCATGAGGTTGAGGTCATTCAAGGTAATCAAGACAGACAGGGGAGATTGAAGCAGATGATTGACAGGAAGATAGCAAGGTCAAAGAGCAGCCAAGGACAGGTTAGGATAGATGGCAGGACGGGCAAGGATGGATAGCTCACAGACCCTCATGCAGAGGAGCATTGGGCAGGTGTGATCGCGGATTTAGAGACGTATAAATTCAACAGAGGGGTGTTGGCGATCGAGCCCAGGCTCACGCTCAGTCAAGAGAGGCGCCTAGAGAAGCTAAAGAGGACAATTTTGACCTCTTTAGCTGGAGTTCAAAAGACCCAGTTCTTTGGGGACTGCCAATGTTTAGGAAGCTGAATCTCTCGAATACAGGGCGAGATGAACAAAAGAGAAAAGGAGTGATAATTCAAGGAATGGATCAGCGAATGCAGCGACGAAAAAAGCGGTAACAGGGAGCGCGAACGGTCTAAAGACAAGCAGAAGGCGAGAGAGGGAGCCCAGTGAGTCGCCGCCCAGGTAAAGGAAAAAGAGAGGAAAGATATTGGAAGCCGGTGGGTTCGGTAGCTTTCAAGCCGGGGACATCCAAGTGCGGCAAGCAGAAAGGCAAGTTAGGAGAAGTCCCTCATTACCATGTGGCGGGCGGGGAAAGAAACCAACCCCGCAGTAACAATGAGTGGGTGGCGAGCACGTCAGGCTCGAAAGATGAGGTGATGGGAGTGATTCTTTGACCTGAGGGGCCGGAAGCAGAAGCATGTGGGAAGCAGGAGCGAGGACGCAGAAAATGGACAAAAAATTAGGACCAAAAATAAAGATGCACTCTTTTTCTCCGTCACGAGAGTTTTTTAACGAGGCATCCCTCGATGTAAAATCTTTTACAAATCAAATACAAAAGGATATTCTGAAGCAATACTACTAGCTCGACTATAATATGACGCTCGCCCGGTGGGAAAAATTCCCTGAAGGTGGCGATCCCAACACGACCTTGATGTCTGGGGATCGCTCTGGAAAAGTCCGGCGCTAACCGCTGCTGCCCAGATAGCAACTCAACTAACATGTCACGTTCGCCCGGTGGGAAAAATTCCCTGAAGGTGGCAATCTTAACACGACCTTGATGTCTGGGGATTGCTCCAAAAAGTCCGGCGCGAATAGCTGACCTCTCGTTGGCGATGTGTGAGGATAAGCTACTTATCCCAGAATAAGCTACTTATCCCAAAAGTCTCCCCGAAATATGGGCAAACGAGACCTCCCCGAAATATGGGCGAGAATAAAAACTAGACATAAGTCTGGGTAAACCTATATGGTCATTGGGTCCCTAGCAACTGTAAGTCCTCGTCGGGACGAAACCGGCAAGGCCACACCTGCTCTTACGGGAAATATTGGTGTGAAGAAAGCCTCAGTCCAAGACTGAGCAAAAGTCCTAGTTTCCACTGGCACACATTCAAAATCGCTACTCGAGCACAAAATACAAAGCTTAAAGGCATAAGGGCGAACACGAGGAGAAAAATGGACAAACGAAATCGCGACAAACTTTCATTAAATAACACGGAGAAATGTTAATTACAAAAAGGTAAGGGAAAATCAATACAAAATACTCAAACTGCATTAACGTTTTCTTCTTCCCTTGCGTTTTCAGCAGCCGCAAAATACTCAGCATTGAAGCCTGAGGGGTCATCAGGGCCGACCAGTCCGTGGGGGGTAACCCTCTTGAAGGCTCCCATTCCGCCGAGGTTGATTCCTTCGTAAAGATACTGGACTTGGGATTTGGCGAGGAAGAAACCACGGCCACGCTCTTCCACAGCCTCAGCAGCAACCCCGACCACTAACCTTGCCCGGAGAGTTCTGATCTCGGAGTCCGCACGGGTTTCCGCATCCACAACAGCTTTGGCTTTTGTTTCTAGTTGAGACCTCACCTCGGCGAGAGACTCGTTTATCAACCCCAACTCACTACGCAGGAACACGATTTCCCTATCCTTAACAATACAAGCTGCCCTGCCCGCGGCAATTGTTTCGGCCCTCGCCTTTAGTTCCTGTTGTAGACCGTCCCGCTCATCCTCCAGTTCCCCCGTTCTCTCTTTACAAGCGGACAAGTCAGCCTCACAACTGCTCATCTCGATACCCAAATTGTTCAGTTTAATCATCTGGGCCGCTACCTGAGTCAGCAACTTGTCACACTCGTCATGCGCTTCGAGCGTAGCAAGGCGGTAACCCTCAGCCTTCTGGCGGAGCTCTTCAACTTCAGCGGCTATAGCTGAATCCTGGGATAACTTGGCGAAGAGACACCCCGCGCGCAAAAGGCTCGAGATGGCTTCTTGCGCCACACCATCAAGGTCAGGATTCTCAGTTCCTCTCATGCTGCCAAGGAAAGGGTCAGTCAGCATAAAGTCAACAGGGGAAGGTTGCCGGTTTGAAGCAGAACTCTTCTGTCCATCAATAATCGGATGGCTGGCGGCGGGGGAAGAATAGCGAGGAGAAAGTGAGACGACGAGAATTTGATCCTCACCACTATGACTCGTTGTGTGGACGGGGGAGGCTCTGGGTGAGCTTACCTCAATTTGTTGGCATGAATAATCAGGAGAAAGGATTGTTTGGGGAACATCGGAGGAAGCGCCTTCAGGAGCGTGTTGACCAGCGATGACTTCCTCAGGGAAGGGCGAGGATCCCGCCTCGCCCTTGGGGTTTGGTTCATCCCCACCCACCAGGTCTTGGCGGGGGGCAGATGTTTCACCGGTCCTGGCTCTCTTGACTTTCTTCTTTTTCTTTTTCAACTTTTGGGGCGAAGGAATCACGACCCCAGACCTTCCATCTGTGCCAGAGTCGCCCCCTTTGGATTTTTGGGATTTTCTTGTGGGGGAAGGTTGAGCAGCGTCATCGGTGGGCCTCGGTGTCAGCTCGTCAATCTCCAGCGGAAGGACGGTGTCTGGTACTGACTCACCAGACCCTGGAGCAGCGACATTTGGGGCTGTCCCAGCAGTTTCGGATGGAACAGCATCGATCGAAGATCCAAGCGTAGGATAAACCAAGGTGGATCCTCTGGTCCGCTTCTTTGAAGGGGAAACGGCGGTCTCAGCATCAGCATTTGCGGCAGCGTGTTTCCTCTTGATCCCGTTAGTGTTAAAAACGGGAGGGAACTCAAACGCTTTAGCAGCAAGGGCGCGCTTCAGTGCGACTTCAGTAAAGTTCATTCCTCCTAGAAATGAGTGGAGGGTGTTTTTGCGAGCGGCTTCAAGCAATTGTGAGCACTCGAGGATGGGGAGCCCAGCGAAAAAGCCAAGGATGATTTTATCTTCATCACTCAACTACGCATCAGACGGAAACGGAACGTTGCGAGGGCTCTTGGTCCAGTAGAAAGGGAACAGAGCAGTCCCGTCCCGAAGGGTGAAAGCTTCTGGGTAAGTGGGATGCACGATTATGCGGAAGTACCGGCGCCCGGGTCCCTTCTTTACGTTGCTCTTGTAGGGGAAGAGGCGATGCCGGCCCGTACGAGACTTCAAAGAGATCCACCATGGGTCGGGGTCTTCAAAGATTTTGGCTCTACAGCGTAGAAATAGAAGAAGAGGGCGGTCTTCGCTTCAAGACCGACGGCGTTGCAAAGAATCTCGAAACACCGAATGAAGGCCCAGGCGTTCTGATGGAGTTGACTTGGGGCCACGTTAATTTCCCTCATCACTTGGCGAAGGAAGGGGGAGAAATGTAGTTTGATCCCCAGGTCGAGGAAAAAGTACTCGTAGACGTAGAAGAAGTGGGGTTTTTTCACGCCTTGTTCAATCGTGCGATGTTGCCAGGGTCGGCGGATGCTTATGCATCACCCGGTGACGAGGACATCTTCGAGAGACTTCTCGTGGCAAAACCCACCTGCCCGGCGGGCTGTCTCAGTGACGGACTCGTCAGAGGACTGCTTAGAAGGTTGACAGATGGCTCCTTGAGTGGGGGTTTTATTCGTGGACTGGGGCAGGGTGGCGAAAACCCGGTGCCAGAAGGCGTTGATTTCACTCTCAATAAGGGGAAATCCTCCGGAGGGAGGAGAGTTAACCAAAGGAGGAGATGCGGGAGCGGCGCTGCGGGATCGGGAGGATCCTTTGGTGCGGCGTTGGGAAGTCATTTCTGCTAAAAGGAAGAATAAAGATGAAAAAGGGAAAGGGCGCAATGTTGTCAACTTCAGCAGATTGTAAGGATTCCATAAGTGGTAAATGAGGGGGTGAGGGAGAATTTAATAGTTGGGACGAGCAGCGGTTGGGAAATCGTGTTCCATCATGGCAAAGGTGGAATGATTACTCAAGGGAGTGTGGCGCAGATTTCGGGAAACAGGGGCAACGCATTAAATGAAAAGTTACAATGGCTGAAGCTTATTGGTTCGAATTCAAATTGGCAAGCTTTACTATGATTTGAAGAGACGTTTCAAAGATAGCAGTTGAGATTTCGTGGATTCGCTGACCTTTGCACCACTCTGGGGCGCTACGCGTGGCGCAGGCTCAACACATGTCAAAATATCACGATTCATAGCACGTGCATAAATGTGACAAGGCGAGCAAACCAAGCGTCATCGCCACAAACCCACTTGTGGACTCGAGCCGCTAGGGGAACGCAGCAAGAAGTTCAAAATGTTAATTTTTAAGC
The DNA here is from genome assembly GCF_012489685.1 of Lotus japonicus. NCBI lineage: Eukaryota > Viridiplantae > Streptophyta > Magnoliopsida > Fabales > Fabaceae > Lotus > Lotus japonicus. Next base: position 13,324,320 of record NC_080045.1, read on the forward strand.
TTTAATTACCAAGCCATGTTGGCCATTGTTCTTTTTTATTAGACCCTAAATTTTAGCATTAATTAGCTTATCATGGCCATCGCCTTAGTTTTTCTACTTAAAGACACACTTAGCTCTCATACCGAGCTCGGTGTCTTGTGGACTTGTGGACTGGGCGAGACCCCAGGGTCTCTCGCCCCAGTAGCGCCAGCTTAGGGCGACGAGTGGATCAGGGACTTGGGCCTCCTCTCAGAGGCCCATTAGGTGGGGTTAGAGGCGTCAAGCCCAACTTCACATCTATAAATAGGGGATGGACACCAATTGTAAAGGACTCTTAGCTCATTTGAGAAATAACAAGATTGAAATTTAGTTACTTCCTCTCTCTAAAGCGGTTACGCTCTCATTCTCTTTAGGAATCTCACATCACGTTCCTTACACTCTAGGTACTATACATCATCTCAATGTTCTTGGATAGAACAATTATTATTTAATATTAAATAAGATCTTACAAAAAAAATACTACTTTTATCTGTAACGTACAATAAAATTGTTATACCAAAAGAATAATCCAAAGCATCAATTAGATAAATAAGGACAAACAACACAAATAAAAAAACAAACACACTCATAAAAAAAACGTAGACAAAAAAAACATAATTAAAAACATAAATAATACTTTGACAAAAAAAATATAATTATCGCAAATAATATTATTTTTTCTCCTTTTCATACGAATAAATAAAAAAAACCATAAGAAAACACAATACAAAATAAAAATGAATGCCCCCGTGCAATGCACGGGTAAAAAATACTAGTTAATCATAATAAAAAAGCACACAAATAACTCATTTTAAATTATTGTTATTAAATATGATATATATTAAAATAAATCCACATATAATTATTATAGATTGTTGTTTAAATTATTTTTTGTGATAGTAATACCGATCCATACTTACCAGAAGATCGCATGTGGCTATTTTGTTTTAGTTTTTAAATACCAAAGATTGGCTAGCCTAGTGGTTAGTGTACACCTTTTTATCCTTTAGGGAAGGAGGAGTTCGAATCCATTCCAAGGCATTTTTTAATTTTTTTTCATAACAAATGATGCTAGAAAAAACCGGCCACGTCACCGGTTTAATTACTGAACCGGCCAAGCTGAACTGGTTCTAACTTGTTTGATTGCTAATCGATCTGATTAGTGGCTCAGACTGATCAGGCCATCGAGTTCCAGTTCCACCAGTCGAACCGGCCAGCCCGAGCCGAGTTTAACAACTATGCTTTTTGGCGATGATCATTTGCTCTTGGTGGCATCCCCCAGCGAGCTTGGGTAGTTTGTTACTAACTGATTCTTTGAAGGTCTCCTTCGAGTGTCTTTATATATTTTATGGCATATATAAGTTGTGCAATCACTATATTTACATGTAATTAGCTTAAGCTATAAAGTACGTTAAAAAAATCTTAAGCTATAAAGTACTAAGAGCATCCCCAATGCAAGGTTCTTAGTTCTTATTTCTGAGCTAAGAACTAAGAACTGAGTTCTTAACCTTTGGAGGGGGCTGACGTGGAGTTTTTAATTGTTAAAAGTAAGAACTAGTTCTTATATAAGGAGTTTTACTTTTTGAGTTTTTACCATAAATAATCAAAATTTTCTCTCAATCATCAACTGATTTAATTTAAGTATTGAATTATCATTTAAATTAAAATTATATGAAAATAAAAAATATTACTAATATAATGGTATTGTGGAACCAGATTAATAGTGCTAAGAACTAAGAACTAAGAAATCATGTTTGAAGCAAAGTCTGTAAAAAGTTGCTTAAGCACATGTGACCTACATAAATAGTGTTAAGAACTAAGAAACTAGTATTGAAGATGCTCTAATACATTCACTATAATCATCAATAATTTCCTGTGAAGCACGGGTACGGCATTTCTGCCCCCGCACCCGTACCGGCTGCGCACCGGGTGCGGGTACGCCGTGGGTACGCTCCGGTGCGCTTCGGTGCGCACCGAAAAACGCCGGGTACGTCGTGGGTCATTGGGTACGTCGGCGGTGCGGCACGGGTACGTAATTGGGTACTCTGATGTAAAAATTGGCACTGGTCTCTGTTATCGTGTGTCTTTGCTGCAGTAGGATGGCTGAGATGGGATCAATAGAGTGGCGGGATTGGAGGGCTTGCACTTCTTTTGTGCTGGATTCAGAGGTTAAGGAGTCGGGCAGGGAAGGGAAAGCCATTCATCTGTGTGATGCTTTCTCTCACTGCGTCTTTTGTTCTTTTGAGTCATTCCCCTCTGTTTCCCTGTTTTTTCCTCTGGTTTGGTTACAGCTTTGCTGTTTACTTTTGCATTTTCCTCCCCTCTTCTTCTTTGTCTTGAACTTTTTTACTTTTAACACTTTTTGTGCACCTTAATACAATTTGGCTTACCTAAAAAACTTTTTTACTAATTTAATAATTAAACAATTAAAAAAAATTCCCAGCAAGTAAATAATACCTAATTTACTTCTCTCACATTCTCAGTTCTCACCTTCATTGCTTCATGCCGTTTTTTCTCCTCAAAATTGTGCTATTGTCTATGTTAGAGGTTTGATTATAGCCTATATTTTCTATTTTTACTTCACTATATACATAAATGTACATATATCTATATTAACGTACCCGACCGTACCCGCACCTAGGATTTTTTGAAAACGTCGTACCCCGTATCCGGTACCGTACCCGGTACCGTACCAGTACCCGTGCATCCTATTAATTTCTAACGGTAAACTAAACGAGTTCGTAAACATACCTATTAAACGAAAGTTACCACACAAAAAATACGTTTGTAACCCCTTGATTAAAAGTAGACCACTGCCATATGTGAGCATCAGTTAAGTACGGCGGTTGGATTTGGTATTGATATCACACCCTTAACAAACCATCGATCGAATTTATGGACCAAGTCCGTCCAATTGGGAGGTCACTTTTATCAATCGGTGAACTATACCTGACGTTTACTAAAAAGTTTATAAACACTACTTGGTTCATAAATATTTGATTTAGAGTAAGTGGAAATTCAGAATTTAGTATTTGATATATTGAAGAAAACTATTTACTTGTAAATAACACTGCTTGATTCAGAAATTATAACAATATTGGCACCAAAAAGTGCAGAGACAAAGGCTTCAGCACCTGTCCAAATAATTCTTCCCAACTTGCAAAGAGGCTCGCAACTAATGCTAGCCACACATGTAAGTTAACAAAGCATTTTAAGGAGCAAAGACAGTAATAATAATCCAATCGAAGCCTGACTTCAAACAGAAAATGTGAAGAGCTTAAATTAGGTAGCATTGTCGTTCCAAAGTAAAAGATAAAACAAAGGTTGACCTAACTATATAGATCATCTTCATCACCACCACCAGCACTTGCAAATGGATCAGTGGCAGCGGCAGCGGCAGCGGCAGTCCCACCGGCACTGGTATCTGCAAACCTGAACTCCGATCCAAACCCTCTTGATTGCTGCAATGTTTGGGCAAACGCCTGGTACTTTCGAATGTCAGCATCACTTACACTCCTTCGTGCATATTTCATTGACTCTTCAAAGTGAGCTGCTTTTATCTCAGCTACATCTTCGTCTTCAATATCCTCTTCCATAGCCTCAGGATTATCACTTCTCCTCCTTTCTCTCTCAATATCCTGCCCAGAGAAGTTAGGGGGGAAAATTAGCTTTACGTTGAATCCAATTGAAAATTTTAATTTTAATAGTAATCAACGTATATTAGTAAATATATCACAGTGAAAAAGGGGTCTCAAAAAACTGTACCTTCTCAATGTTCTCCCTTATGGCATACTTGCATGCACGCTGGCAAATCTCGGTAATATCAGCACCGCTGAAGCCTTGAGTATACTTGGCAAGAGCTCCAAGATCAACATCTTTTGAGATGGGGGATTTTCTCAAGCAAGCTTTGAATATCTGATGCCGAGAATCCACGTCCGGAAGGGGAATATAAATCAATTGGTCCAGACGGCCCGGTCGTAGAAGAGCAGGGTCTATGATGTCTGGCCGATTAGTGGCCCCAATGATAAACACAGTTTTCTTCGCTGACATTCCATCCATTTCTGTAAGCAGTTGATTCAGAACCCTATCAGCAGCACCACCAGCATCTCCTACACTACTGCCTCTCTGCAAGATAAAGCACACAAGATTTAATTTAAATACACCTAATAAGAAGATAAAATTAAGCAGAGCCTATAGGCACACTAACTTGCTGTATTTAATATATTTTTTAAGGGAATAAAACAATGTTTTAGAAAACAAAAGCTTTATCTGAAGTCCAAATCATAGCTTAGTATGGCACAACAAACCTGAGTTGCAATGGAGTCAAGTTCATCAAAGAATAGGACACATGGCGCAGAACCACGAGCTTTGTCAAAAATTTCCCTGACATTAGCTTCACTTTCTCCAAACCACATAGTGAGTAGCTCAGGTCCTTTGACACTGATGAAATTAGCCTGACATTCGTTAGCAATAGCTTTTGCCAAAAGGGTTTTACCACAACCAGGAGGACCATAGAAAAGAACCCCCTTTGAAGGTGACATTCCAAACTTCTCGAATTTCTCTGGGTGCTCCACTGGATATTGGACAGTCTGCAAAAGAGAGCATTATTAAAACCCAGAGGTTGATGATAATAAACTAGAATGATGTAATTTAATGAAGAGCTCTAGTTACCTCTTGGAGTTCTCTCTTAACATTCTCAAGACCACCGATATCTTCCCAGCTGACATTAGGTACTTCAACAACCTGGTTCATTAGCAAAGACAGAGTTAGAAAACCAAAAGTTCAAAAGGAGTAATCACAAGGTATACCAAGGTGGGGAAAACAAGATGAGAGCAAATGTAGAGCTGAAATAAAAACGGCTAGAAAACTAACTGTTTCACGGAGAGCAGAAGGATTGCTTGATCCAAGAGCAGTATGGAAATGCTCATTAGACACTGCCATTGAGTTCAGTATCTCAGCATCAATGGACTCATCATCCAAGTCAATCACGTCCATTTTCTCTCTGATGCACTGAAGCGCAGCTTCAGTACACAGAGCCGCTAGATCAGCACCAACATATCCATGGGTGTCCTTAGAAATCCTTTCTAAATCAACCTACAAATCACAAAATGGACAAATTTGTCAGATATCAAAAAGTTCAAATTAATCCATAATTCAAGGGGGATTCAATCTTACATCTTCGGCAAGCTTCATATTTTTAGTATGGATACGAAGAACCTCAAGACGCCCAATCTCATCGGGCACACCAATGTCTATCTCCCTGTCAAACCTTCCAAACCTTCGAAGAGCAGGGTCAATGCTATTGGGACGGTTAGTGGCTCCCATAACAATTACATGGGCACGGGACTTAAGCCCATCCATGAGGGTCAAGAGCTGAGAGACAATACGTCTCTCAACTTCACCATGAGTCTTCTCCCTTTTTGGAGCAATAGAATCTATCTCATCAATGAAGATGATAGAGGGAGCATTTTTCTCAGCTTCCTCAAATGCCTTACGCAGATTGCTTTCACTCTCACCAGCCAGTTTTGACATGATCTCAGGGCCATTGATGCAGAAAAAGAAGGCACCGGTTTCGTTTGCAACTGCTCGGGCAATTAAAGTTTTACCAGACCCAGGGGGTCCATACAGCAGAATTCCTTTCGGTGGCTTAACACCAATAGACTTGAATAATTGTGGATGCCTCAATGGCAGTTCCACCAGTTCCCTAATCTGTGCCATCTGCTTTCTAACCCCACCAACATCATCATAACCAACCTCATCCAATCGTTGCTCATCTTCTCTTTTAATAGGTTCTCCTTCACAAAAGATCTCAGTGTCTGGAGCAACAACACAATACTCAGCAGGGTCGGTTTCAATAACCTTGAATTCCACACTTCTCATCCCCCCTCTCACAAGGAAGAAATCTCCCTTCCTTAGAGGACGATATGCCTCCAGGAAATAAGCTGCAAAAGAAAAACTAGACTCAGTATTCATAATGAAATAGAATGCAGCAGCTGTGTTAGTAAGCCAAACAGAACCCAATAAAAAGTGACAGAACAGGACTTAAAATATGTGCTACTGCCATTTGACTTCAATGAAAAGATTAGTTTTTCATCCATGTTGTAGTTAAGCCTAGGGAAGCCAATAGTTATTCAAAAGGGTCACTAATTTTCAATGTGTAGAAAACACAGTATTCTTCTTGCCAATTTATCAGACCATCTTATTAACAAAATATGTTAAAATAAATAAAAAATACATAACCAATCAAAAACAAGATAATATTATAAATTTGACATTAGCCCTGATATCTTTTTCATTATTATTTTCATAAACCCTGATGATTACATGCATCTATAAAAACTGTGTCCACCTAAGAAATAAGAATTGTTTGACTAACTATATTAATCCTATTCTCAATCAAAAGACACCAACATCAGATAATGAATCAAACTACCAACAAAAAACACTGAAACAGCAAGAAACTCACGTTTCAAGTATGCATCAAAGAGATTCCCAGTGACTCCTTCAATGGTATCATCCACAGGAAGAATGTGAACTCGCTTCCCATATTTAACATCAGCACACTGATGAACAGAAACAACATCTCCAAGCCTAACCCTAAGATTGTTCCTCACAACCTTGTTCATCCTTATCTTCGGCTCCTCACACGTATCATCAGCAAGTGCAATACAAATTGTGTCTTTCCTCTTCTTCCCCTAAAATCAACCAACAAAAAAATTAAAAAACTCACCTTTACAATAAAATCACATAGTTTACCAATCAAATCAAACCCTAACATCAAGTAAGAGCAATTCCCCTAATCTGAAACAGAAAAACAAAACTGGGGTTTATGAGAATTTACCTTGATGAGAATTGTGTCACCGCGGAAGAGTTGAAGCTTCTCCATGGTTTCAGGGTGAAGAGCGACGACGGAGTTATCATCGTTTACGGCCTCGTCGACGACGAGACGGTTCGGCGCCTTCTTGCGTTCCAGGATCGCGGTGCTGTAGTCCCGCTTCGTTCCCTTCCTGAAAAGGTAACACAGAAACAATCAGGGTTTGTGAAATCGAAAACAATCAAGAAATTGAGATCTGAGAATGAAGAAGAAGCTTACGAATCTGAGGATTCAGGTTGATTCGCCATGGTTGAATGAAGAAGAAGAGTGAGAGCAGAGAGGAGAAGGAGAAGAAGGATCTGAAATTTGGTTTGGTTGAAGAGGGTATGTGGTAGGTTTGTGGATATTTTATAATTTGGGGTAAGCGTTTCTGGGATTTGGGTTTGGCACCCCACCTATTGGATTTGGCACCCCATGTATTCAATACGGAAATTTAATTTCCGTTTTCAAAACGGAATTTAAAATTCCGATTTGTTTTTTATATGCAATGAACGGTTGAAAATGTGCCACATATGCTAAAATACATAACGGTTTTTTAATTTCCGTTTTTTTCGTATTAAAATCGGAATTTAAATTCCCGTTTTTAATAAAGTGGGGTGCGAAACCCAATAGGTGGGGTGCCAAACCAAATTCCCTCAGTTTCTTGTTAGGAAAGATTTGATATTTATTTAAAATCTTTTTATGATTATTGTATTTTTAAAGATTATTTATTATTTTAGGAGTTTGGAGGGATCTAGAATATTTGAGATGGTTCTGAAATACAGCTATTTGTGTTCACTTCTGAACATAACTATTTGAGGTGATTAGTGAAGTTGTTTATTACATATGACTTTGACTTATTAAACACATGAGATTCCTTTATTTGGATTATTTTTTAGTTAAATTTGGAAGTGCAAACTAAAAGTTTATTTATTTATTTTGAGATTCCTTTAATTGGATTATTTTTAAGTTAAATTTGGAAGTGCAAACTAAAAGATTTTTTAATTTGAGGGAAAATGAAAAGGAAATGTAAGGAAAAAAGACTAAAATGTATATATGTTAAGTCAAATATTACATGTAAATGTAAAAAATTATCAAGATCCCTTGGATTTTTATGATCATTATTTGTAAGCAAATCATAATTTTCAAATCACGCTGTCATAGATTGAGATTATGCTAGGTATAGATCATAATATCACATGTAGATTATCCAAAAAACAAAATCTATTGTTATTTTAAAAGTAAATCCTTTACTGATTATCATTTTATGATAGCTTAAGTGGTAAGAGTTGAGTTGGGAAATGAAAGGTCGAGATATCGCTCTAGTTGGTGTAATTTATCTTTCCGACATAGAAAATAAAATATTTTTGTATTGCAGAAAATAAAATAAAACAAATTGCTTCATCGGAAAACTAACAAAACAAGAAAGGAAAACTAAGGAAAGTCAAGAGAATCCTTCAACAAGAAGGTAGAGAGCTCAGGATCAAGCTTATCAAAGATAACCAATCCAGGCAATCCAAGTTGAGAACCCAGCTTAGCTTGGCAATCCGCAAACGAATTCCCGTCGCGACCAATCCAAGCAACAGTAGCACGCCAATTCTTGTGAAGCAAGTCTTGGATATCACAAAGAACTACACCATCCTCATGGAAACGCACCCTACTAGTATCCTCCAAGGTGGCCACCAGGTCACTGCAATCCGATTAACAATTTACCCTTCGAAATCCACGACTCCTAGCAATATGAAGTCCCTGCCTAAGCGTTAGCGCCTCCGCTAGGAAAGTAACTAATTAACAAAAAAAATTAATACGTATTAATATGAATGATAAAATATATATAGCACTATGAATACTGATAGTGTAAATTTTTTTTACACATGTACCCAATTGATTTCTGCCACAACAGCAATTTATTAATTTACTAATTAAAATTAAAAAGATTTGTAACCACTCAATCCTATGTGGCATAATGTAACTAAAAGTCAGCGTAAAACTTCTTTACAGTGGCGGTGCATATCCATTAATCAATCGTTGTTTGAGTAATAGTTTTTTTTTAAAAGGTGCTTATAACTGATGAACAACAATAATAATAACTACTTATCATATAAATTTAGTTTTTATCAATATAGATTATTATAGTCATATAAACTAGTGTTCTGAAAACCGGATCAGACCGGCCAGTTTGACCGGATCGACCTGGAACCGGGCCTGTCCCGGTCCTGACTGCCTCTATAACCGGTGACATGACAAACCAGAGTTGAACCGGAGAAACCGGTGTAAAACCGGGCAACCCGGCAAAAACCGGTGGTTTACCAGTTTCAACCGGTTCATTGAAAAAGTTCCAAACAAGCTGCGTTTTATCCAAACTGCAACCAGAAAAATGAAAAAATCATAGAAAGAAATCATTCTCTTCTCTTGCAAGCTCTTCTACTATTCTCTACAACCACTCCCTCTATCTTACCATAAAGGATAGTTTCATTTTTAACTCTAATATTCAGCTATTATGAATTGTCGAAAAGAAATTTGGAAAAGAAATGAAAGAAGAGGAAGATGAAGAGGGATACAGCAGCTGAATGAGAATGAAATGCGGCTGCATTTCTCGCTTATGACAAAAGAGAGAGACTAGGGTTATGGAATAAGGCCCAGTTTGGAAGAGCTTATTTGACTTTATCTGATAGCATAAACTATTATGCCAGTGTTTGAGAGAGCTTATGCAAACAGCTTATGACCTGCCATAAGCTATTTTCAGCTTATTTTCATAAGCTACTCAGGACAGCTTATGAAAAACAGCTTATGCTTATATACAGCTTATTTTTAATTTATTTCAATAAATTTTTAAAAATAGCTTATGAATAAACGCTTATGTCATAAGCGCTTATAACCATAAGCGTTTAATTAAGCTGTTTTTCTAAATGGGGCCTAAGACTTATTTCATCTTAGCCCAAAAAACTATATGCTTCCATATGTTTAAAAAGCTGCAGCTTGTGGTTGTGTAACTGGGCCTATTTCATCAAGCCCAAAAAAATAATATGCTTCTCTTTATAAAAAACAACTACAGCTTTTCAAAAACAACCTACAGCGTACAAGTTATATAAATTCGTTGACAATACTTCACAGTATTTGAACAAAAAATACAATACTTTATAGGATTTATATTGTATCATAAATTTATGGATATTTTTTATATTAGTTTAGTTTCTATGTTATATAAATATCAAAAAGTATTATTTAATTACTACCGGTTCAACCTCGGTTGGACCTCAGTTGAACCAATGAACCTTAAACTAATACTTTGACCGGTTCAATGACCGGTCCGATTTTCTAAACATTGATATAAACCCTTTAAAAAGAAATATAAATCGACCCTCTTTTTCTTTTGAAAGGACCGACCCTCTTTATCAAAAGACTAGTATTTTTTACCCGTGCGATGTACTGGGGGGTTTTCATTTTTTTTTATTGCGTACAATTTTAAAATTCGTGTTATTGTTGTTATATGTATTAAAAGATAATGCACATTGATATTAATATAACCCACACCTATCATTATCATCCCCCAATGTGTACCACACTTGAAAGTGTGTTACATTTTCACTACCGCTACATATTAGGGTGGTTGGTATTAATAAGGGTCTGTGTAGTACTTTTTAACAGTGGCCAAAGATAATTTGCCGATTAATAAATGATAAAATTTAATTTTGGATATAAGAAAATATTAGTTTGTAAGTATTTTTTTCATGATAAATGTGTTTGTTTTTCTCTTGCAGAAAAGAATTTATTATATATATCTATGTGTGTGTTTTTTTCATCCTTATTTATGTCAAACAATAAACATATGAAAAGAAATCTACGAAATAAAAGAGAGTAAAAAAAAAGAGAAAAAATAACAATAGATGAGAGTTTTAAGCTAGGCAAATTATGTGAGGCAAATTTGATGTGCATTTAGGTAATTTTCATATAGATTTTTATTTTTTGTTTCATGTGGAATGAAAGAAACTTTCCCCTAAGAGATATAACCTCACAGTGACATGGATGTTCTCGACTCGAACATGATTTCCTTAAAAGAAAGACGTCATATCCAAAAAGAAAGTAATTTTAATTTGTTTTTGAGGTAACAATAATTTTCATATAGAATAATTGTTGATTGAGCACAAAAACAGAAGAAAAAAAATTGGAAAATATAAACAGATTTTGACTCGAGAAGTTTTAATTCAAGTCCTAGTATTGTGACCCGTGAAATACACGGAGATATTCATTTTTGTTTATAATGTGTTTTTTTTTTTTCATATTCTTAGTTATTTTTATAGATTTACTAAAAGAAGAATCATGAATTAAAAGAATAAAATTTATTTTAAATATAATAATTGTTGAATCTGCTTCACACCGGTGCTGTTATGCCTGAAGTCTATGAGATTAGTGTATGTTCTTGGGAGTTTATGCGTCTTGGAGTTCTGGCGGATTTGTTTTGCGTTTTTTTAAGCCAAGAAAAGATTTTTACTTGGATATCCAAATAACTTTACTCTAGAGTATGTATATGAATTAACTTTACTTGGATATCCAAATAACTTTACTTGGATATCCAAATAACTTTACTCTAGAGTATCTTTTGTTATTTTTTCTGGTTTGCTCTAGTATGAGTACTCTTTTTCCTCCCTGGGGTTTTTCCCACTGGGTTTTTCCTAGGGAGGTTTTAACGAGGCTTGTACTTGAGCACTGTTGGAAACCAGATTTTTTTTAGGGTCTAAGCCCCATTATCTTGAGTTGTACTCAACCAGAGTTCTGGCTTCTTGCTTGTTTTTTATATTCATCTACATGAGAGGATTGTTCTCATGGACATTTCTTTATCAATGAATTTCAGTTAGTTCTCAAAAAAAAAAGAGTATGTATATGAATCTCACATAGAAAAGAAGAGTTTACCTAGAACAAATTGACGCCCTTGACTGACTAAATCCCAAAATAATTTGTACACTTGGTATTTTTATCATTGCACCTTGAATTGCTCTCAGTTGCAAGGTCTTCAGAACTTTCACGTAAACTACTTAACGCTCGATTCCTAGTCTTCCATCAAACATGGTTCCTTTCAACTGTGTACCCAATCTCGAACTTCATCATCAGCATCCCAAGTTTTTGATCTTACAAAGATGAACTATCACAACAAAAATTTCTTCGTTATTTTCTTGGTTTAAGTACGCCACCATCTGGTCTGCGTATAAGCCTCAAAGTGTACACACCAGTTAATTGTCTCCGCAATTTTCATTCTAATTTTAATAAAGTAAACCTAATGATTTAGGAGAGTCTAAAAAATTTAATATAATCAATCAATGTATGAAAAAGACTCACATCGAATCGTGTATTGCAACATCTATATGCCTATTTGTCTTCTCATCCTTTTCACCTTCTATTAATCCACCTTTTTTGAACTAAATGCCCAATAACATGTAAAATAAAAAAAGGATAAAGATTAATAATAAACTACAATGTGAGCATGCAATGTTGTTGTTGTATGAGAAGTAACCTAGCAAGTATTAGTCATTACAAAATCCCGTTTTGCTAGATTTTTTTGACCGTCTGGTTGGGTTTTGGTTGGGTCTGCAGAATCTTAGAGGATATTTTTTTGCTGGATTTGCTTTTGGATCCCCTTTGAGGAGGGTGAAAATCAAAACCGACATAAAACTTCTAGCCATCCATAATGTTTTAGTACAAAACAATAATACACCAAATAATATAGTGTAGGAAGTCATGCAAAAGGTCGTGCAAATTTCTCATTTTTACGCATCTCCCAGAAGAAATTATAATTTCAATCTATAGAGAAAAATAAAAACAAATTAGTATAAGTTTATTATAAAGATAATAAAAAACTGCTTGAAAATTTTATCACTTGACATTAGGGGAAGATTAAAGGATTAATAACACTCAAATATTATTATAACAACCTCAATTATTCATTCAATTACTAAGTCAAAATAAAAATAGATTAAATTGTATCTAAATGATTTCTTTCAATTTCAATTTAATTAATTTTTTAACCGTTATGTTTTTAATGAACATTAGCTTTATGAGTAAATGATGTTTAAATAATTTTCTTTCAATTTATATTTAATTCTATATTAGTTTTAGTTTAAAATTTCAATATTGAATAATTAAAATTAAAATTCAATTTTTTTTTTAAAATCAAATATTTGTATTTATTTCAATTTGAACATTTAACTAAGTCTAATTCATATTTATATATCTGATATTTCTTCCTTAAATAGTAACTCATTCTATTATTATTTTTTAAATTATTTTAATCAAGTTTCATATATTACTCTTATAATTTTAATTTTTCCAACACTTTCGCATATCTCATTTATTCAACCTTAACACTACAGTAAACAAAGTGTGTGAGTGTCATAAATAATATTTATTCATGACATTAATTATTATAATTGCTAATATAGAATGGAACTTTAGGAATTCACATTTTATGACTGCTAAAAATTTATTGAATGAACTTTAACTTTATAACTTATGCCTCGTTACTATCCAATTGTAAGTTTCACCCAATTCCATGTAAATGATATTGTTTCAAATTACATGACACTAAGATTTATCAATTAGTTATAAGATATGAAAAGTATTATTTATATTTATATGTCTTGGCCTGCTATTATTTTTTGTACTATTAACATATAAAAGTTTCCATCAACATCTCTATAATATTTTTCAACTCATTATGTTATCAATTTTAGTCTTAAATTTTTATTATGTTAATAAATAGATATTATTATGCACAACTTTTACTATTATAATTTACTAATAATACAAATAAAAATAAGTAATGTATCAATGAACTTGAACATTCTTATATCAAATTTAAGTAAATTTTCTAGATTTAACATTGGTTTGGAGTAATTTAAGTTGATGCAAGAACATAATGATTTCAAGGAACTTAGAAAACCTTGATGAGCAAGTTTGGGTTCTTTAACTGTTGTCTCTTTCATTTTTCTTCAACCCACGCCTCCAAAGATGTATGTGTCTCTATTAAAGTTGGATATCTCTCCTTCTTTTCTGGTACCGATAGAACAAATCATTTGAAATATTTAGGCTTAATTGCACTTTTGGTCCCCCAACTATTGCCTTCCTGCGAAAATCGTCCCCAAACTTCAAAATTAGCAAAACACGACCCTAAAGTTTACACCCGGTTGCAAAATTGGTTTTCCGTTAACTTCCGTCTAAAAACTAACAGAATATTCCGTTAAAAATGACTAAAAAAATAAATAAAAATAAAAATTGAGAAAAAATAGTATTTTAATTGAAATCCAGAAATACCAACCCAACATCTCACCTTCATCGTTCTCTTCCCTTTCTCAACCCCACTCTCTTCTTATTCTTATTCTTCTTCTTCCCACTCAATCACCACACTACCACCACTCAACCACTGCACCACCACAACTTTCACGCCACCACACTCTGTTCTTCTTCATCCCTTCTCAACCCCACCGATCCCAACATTCAAATCAACTACGAAATCCAAATTTCTCCCAGCAAACACTCCCAAAAGAGAATCAAACCCAAAATTCACAAAGATCCCTTCCCCCTTCCATCTCCAAACCAACATTCACAGCAAAACCATGAACTAAAATGACTAAGACTTCAAACCAGGAACCTCAAACACCAAACCCTAAACCATAGCTACAGGCCCCAAATTCTAGCTCCATGTTCTACTGCCGTGAGAAGCGGCGTCAATTTGGGTTTTGTGGGGGATGGGCGATTTGGGTTGATGATTTCATCAAATAGAGGTGGGGGTGAGGGAAGGAGTGGGTCTCGATGATGGTTCACGGCTTGGCAGAGGCTTCAATGATGGTTCACGGTGTGGGTTTGGTTGATGATACAGGAAGTGGGTCTCTTGCACATAAACAACGATGGAGAAAGGAAAAAGCTTGGGAAGGATGAAGAAAATAGAAGCGGTGGTTGAAAACAAGTGAGGAATGAGGAGGGGAGGAGGAGTGGTGGTTATAGATTGGGGGACTAAAAATGCAACTCACTAAATTATGCAGGAAGGGAGGTGGGTGAGGAAAGGTGAGGGAGCAAGAAGAGGATGTGGTGGAGAAGAGAGAAGGGGAAGAGAGATTTTTGAAGTGGGGAAACATGGATTTGTAGATTTTTTTATAAAAAAAAATTATGGGTTTTGTTTTATGAAGATGAAGATTCTGGGTTTTATAAGATTTAATGATGAAGAAGTTTGAAAAAGATGAAGAACCAATCAATACTTGGGTTTTTGAATTTTTTTATTTTATTTTCCAGCAATCTGTTAAGTTTTGGACTGAAGTTGGACGGAAAACCAAAAGTGCAACGACAGGTATAGTTGGAGGACGTGTTTTGCTAATTTTGAAGTTTGGGGACGATTTTCGCAGGAAGGCAATAGTTGGGGAACCAAAAGTGCAATTAAGCCAAATATTTAACTCAAACTCCTGTCAAGTATAGAAGAATATATGGATGGGACAAAATGATATTAATTTTTAGGCTTAATTCCACTTTGGGCCCCTGGTCTTTCAAAAATGAGCGATCGGGGCCCCCCGTGTTTAAACGTAGCGGTCAGGCACCCCAACGTTTCAAAAAAGTGCGATTGGGGCCCTTCTGTTATGTTCCGTTAGTTTGACCAAACGGAGCAGTGATGTGGATTTTCTTTTTCATTTTAAGATTAAATTTTTGGCTTAATTGCCTGGTTCTTGAATCTAACACTTTCAGTATCACTTGGTCACCTTTTCTTATCATGAATTGTTACATACAATGTCCAAACACAAATTCTACCAATAAAGAGCTATCTTAGCTTGGAATCAATTCAACAAGTGAATGGATACATTCTGTCTTTTACACAAGGAGAATGGTTTACTAAGAACACATTCAGATATCTCAAAAAATCAAACCCAGCAACACTTAAATTGTTCAGTTCATTCAAGATCCCAAACAACCCTCCAATGCTTTGATTCTGGATGAAAATGAAGAGTCTGGGCAAAGAAGATAAAGAAGAGCAACCGAGCCACCACCAACACCATCCAAACCCAGCAACCTAGCCACCACCAACACTACCCAAACCCAGCAACCGAGCCACCACCAACACCACCCAAACCCAGCAACCGAGCCACCACCAACACAAATACGCTTCCCCCCCCCCCAATTTTTTACCCTAATTTCACCCTAATTTAGCAAGAGAAAGAGAAGAGGAGAAGAGGGTGAGTAGCCGGAAATCGCCTCCGGCGGCGGCGCACGGCGGTTCACGGCGGAGGTTGTCGGAATCGAAAATTTCTTTGTGGGTTTTGTTGCGGACGAGGAGAGGAGCACAGCGGTGGTGTTGGTTTGTTGAGATCGTGAGCGGTTCGCCGTAGATCGGACTTTGAAGGCGGCGGTCCTAGGTTTTCATGGTGGTGATGGCTTCCACGTGGTGGCCATGGTGGCTGCCCTTTAGGTTCGCGCGAGGATGATGAGGAGGTGATGGTGTGACCGGCGGTGGCTCTCATTGAAGAAGAAGAAAGAGGAGGCGCAGTGATGGTGGTGTGGCCAGCGGCAGTGGCTCTCATGGAAGAAGAAGAAGAAGAAGAAGAAGGAGGCGCAGTGATGGTGGTGTGGCTAGCGGCGAGCTCGCGTGAGGAAGCTCGCGGTGGTGGTGGCTTGGCCGAAGAGCAGTGGCGGTGACCATGAAGAAGAAGATGAAGTTGTGTGGTTTTAGGGAGAAAAATGGAGAAGAAAGTGAGAAAAGGGAGAGATGTCGAGATTGAGAGAGAATTTGGGGGGGGGGGAATTTTTGGGTAAAAAAATAATATTAAAATGAAAAAGAAAATCCAGGTCACTAGTTCCGTTAGTCAAACTAACGACACTTAACAGAAGGGCTTGAAACGCACGTTTTTGAAACGTTGGGGTGCCTGACCGCTATGTTTAAACACGGGGGGCCCCAATCGCTCATTTTTGAAAGATCAGGGGCCCAAAGTGGAATTAAGCCTAATTTTTAAGGATAAAAAAAGTATAAGAAGAGTAAAGCCGGAATAGATACAACATCAGGTAAAGATAACAATCATGATTTGGAAGCTTGATCATCCTCATCACACGTATCATTATTGTTGCAACAACTACCCTTCAAGGGTGCATTTTCCTAGTCAATACAGTTTGTCTTCCAAGTTTTTCAACTATGGAAGCAAGAATCCTTCATCTTGGTTATTTAAACCAAATTGCAAACACAAATTCTTATTTTTGTGTTTCAAACCCATGCAAAAAATGGTGCAAGTTGAGTGCTCGTCCAACAAAATGCCAAAAAAAGTGTAAGTTGAGTCATTTCCCAACAAAATAGCAATTTGTAAATTCAAGCATGAATGTTTAAGGAAAACTACATTTTAAAGGAAAAAATACAAACATATTAGTTATTTCTTTACACAATTGTCTCGCTTTGCTTGTTTCCTCATAACACACTCATTTGTCATCTTCTCCACTCGCACAATTGGAACCTGAAATTAAGAAAAACCAAATGATAGTATTCGAAATTAGAAGCTCAAGCCTTTGTAGACCCATTCACTTTTTAAAAATGAGAAAACATAAAAAAATGATAAAATAGAAGGGAAAAGCAAAAAATATAGGGAAGAACATTTACCATTTGGAAGTTTGATCAAGCTTGAAGGGCTAATGACTAATCTACTTTAAACCAAATAAGAAGCAAAATAAAGGTAAGAAAACCACAAAAAATAGTATGGAGCAAAGGGGTATTTATACTCGTAGTTTAAGGTTTAAAGAAGATTGAAGGTCTAAAATTAGTTTAAGGTATTTATTCCCATGCCGGAAATTAGGTTGTAGTGCAATGGATTATTGAATGACCAGTTTGCCTTCAAAGCTGCAGAAACTCTGCTTTTATATATAATATAGACATATAGATAACTTGGAATTGTAGGAGTGGCGTGTTAACAGATTTTCATCGGAAGTTGAAATGAGATATTAAAAATATAGTAATTAATAACCATTGAACATTATTTAAATAAAAAATATTTATTGAATATTACATTTTTCATTCTTTAATATTTGGTTTAGAAGATTTTTGGTTCTCCCTAATATGCACCACTTTTATAGTGGTGTAATTTTACACCACCTACTTTGACCGGATATAGCAGGTCAATATATTATTATTTTTTGAATAAAAAATATCATTACAAATTTATCATATATTAAATTTCTTTAAAAAAAATATGTTAACCTGTTATAGCAGGTTAAAAAAATTAGTGTAAAATTACACCACTTTAAAGTGGTGCACATTAGGCATCACCTTAGAAGATAAAGATAAAATATATATAGTTATTTTTTACATTTAAAAATAATTTTATTCATTGCAAATTTCTTACGGTTTACATACACATGCTAAGGATGTTAAACCGAATAGTAAGAGTTAGGGAATATAATGGTTAAGTGACATGCAGGGTGAAGGATCTAGAGTTCGAACTCTGATCAGAAACTAATTTACTAACATTATTTAACATTTGTCTATTAAAAAAACACCAGTAAATTGTTAAACCTAGCAAAAAAAAAGTAACTCACGCATAATGCAACCCCATCTCTTCTTAATTTTGGGAGACAGTAAAAAAGAAGTGGGCCCACCTTTGAAGCTCCTATCTCTCCATCTCTCCTTCCTCCCTCCCATCAAACAAGGGAGATTACATTAACTCCTCCCTATCTTTTTCTCTCTCGTATTTCTCTCTCGCCTAACAAACAAACATATTATTAATAGTACTAAATTCATCTAGTTTTGTTTGGTATCTATCTATATATATTAGAAAAGAACAACTTCTAGCATGACGTGTCGCTCTCACAGGCCAAGTTAGTGACGTGTCGCTCCCAGATTAATTCTCACATAATATTTTACATGTAAGCTCTTTCTCCTTGGCCCCACTTGCCACATGTGCCCTGATTTTTACTTACCTTATTTCTCCTTAATAAAAAAATACATTTTTAAATTTTAGATTTGATTAGGATTTAGGTTTTTTATTTCTTGATTTTATCTTAATTTATTTTTAGAGTATTAATTAATTTTTATGGTATTTTTATTGAATTTTTGGATTTTTAATTAATTCCGGATTTTATGAGTTTTTATTGTGATTTGCTATATTTTGATAGTTTTTATCTATTTTTATTTAGTACATTTTTAAATTTTAGATTTGATTAGGGTTTATGTTGTTTATTTTTGTATTTTATATTAATTTATATTATTATTTATTTTTAGAGTATTAATTATTTTTTATGGTATTTTTATTGAATTTTCGGATTTTTAATTAATTTCGGATTTAATGAGTTTTTATTGTGATTTGCTAGATTTTGATAGTTTTTATCTATATTTATTTAGAACATTTTTAAATTTTATATATATTAGAAAAGAACAACTTCTAGCATGACGTGTCGCTCTCACATGCCAAGTTATTGACGTGTCGCTCCCAGATTAATTCTTACCTAATATTTTACATGTAAGCTCTTTCTCCTTGGCCCCACTTGCCACATGTGCCCTGATTTTTACTTACTTTATTTCTCCTTAATAAAAAAATACATTTTTAAATTTTAGATTTGATTAGGATTTAGGTTTTTTATTTCTTGATTTTATCTTAATTTATTTTTTATTTATTTTTAGAGTATTAATTAATTTTAATGGTATTTTTATTGAATTTTCGGATTTTTAATTAATTCCGGATTTTATGAGTTTTTATTGTGATTTGCTAGATTTTGATAGTTTTTATCTATTTTTATTTAGTACATTTTTAAATTTTAGATTTGATTAGGGTTTATGTTGTTTATTTTTGTATTTTATATTAATTTATATTATTATTTATTTTTAGAGTATTAATTATTTTTATGGTATTTTTATTGAATTTTCGGATTTTTAATTAATTTCGGATTTTATGAGTTTTTATTGTGATTTGCTAGATTTTGATAGTTTTTATCTATATTTATTTAGAACATTTTTAAATTTTATCAATATTATATTAGAAAAGAAAAACTCTCATCAGGCTGATTTAGTGACGTGTCGTTCACACGTTAATTCTTGGTGACGTGTCATTCTCACGTTAATTCTCATAAAAAAAATTCCACGTGTCATTCTCAGGTCAATTCTCATAAAAAGTACATTTTTAAATTTTAGATTTGATTAGGATTTAGGTTGTTTATTTCTTGATTTTATCTTAATTTATTTTTGATTTAATTTTAGAGTATTAATTAATTTTTATGGTATTTTTATTGAATTTTCGGATTTTTAATTAATTCAAGATTTTATGAGTTTTTATTGTGATTTGCTAGATTTTTGTAGTTTTTATCTATATTTATTTGGTACCTTTTTAAATTTTAGATTTGATTAGGATTTTTTAAAGGTAATTTTTAAATTTTAGATTTGATTAGGATTTTTTAAAGGTAATTTTAAATCTGAATTTTTTTTCATAAAATGTTGAAAATTTAAAAGATTTGCCCGATTTATCTAAGATTTACCTAGATTAAATAAAAAACTAAAAATTCAATAAAAATACCTTAAAAATTAATTAATAAAAACTACCAAATCATAATAAAAACTCATAAAATCCTTAATTAAATAAAAATTCGAAAATTCAATAAAAATAACATAAAATTTAATTAATACTCTAAAAATAAACTTTTTCTTCACCTAAAATTTATTTATAAGAAAATTAGAAATCTATGAATGTGAGAAAATCAGTGAAGAGAAAGCAAAGGATATAATATACTTGTGTGTACCTTAAACAATTTTGTCAATGTGCCATGGAACAAGAAACTAGAAGGAACCAAAAGACTGATGACAGTTGCCACAGCCCAAGTGGGGGTTTCGGACAAGGATCTTCCATTGTCATTTTTTTCCTCCATGTTCCTCAGATGCTGCTATTATGTTCAAAATTATGTGGTTTGGTGGGTCTTATAATGACTCTAATCTCATGAGACAAGAAGAAATAATGTTACTGTACGCATGGTCTGTTCAATGCAGAACATAGTTTTGAGTTTTGACCCTTAATATGGAGATGTATTTGGTGGTGGCAAAATGTTGGCAGTGTTGTTAGAAAATTGATGAGCACATGCAAGTGCTGTCACGAATCAGGTGAAGAATTATAATGGTCCCATTACAGGTAAATTCTCATAAAAAATACATTTTTAAATTTTAGATTTGATAAGGATTTAGGTTGTTTATTTCTTGATTTTATCTAATTTATTTTTGATTTATTTTTAGAGTATCAATTAATATTTATGGTATTTTTTGCTAGATTTTGATAGTTTTTATCTACATTTAACAAATTTCCAGATTTAAGAAGGGATGTCCAACAAATTAGACCCAGGATCCCAGTTAAGGAAATGAGATTTAGGTAAGATACTTATTCATATGTTTGCTTTCAATTCCAGATTTTGCTATTTTTCTTATTAATTAATTTTTTTTGTTGTCAATTGTAAATCGCTTTTAGACATATCTATAGTCTCTTTTATTTTGTTTTATTCCATTACTGCATCCTTATTCCTGTCACATGCATGGGTATTAGTTGTACCCATAGCTGCATCATTATAACTCATAAGTTATATTTAGTTTGGCTTCATAACTGATACTTGAACTTTTTCTTAGTGGGAAGCAAGCCATAACACAATTAATGAGCTTAATGGAAAGGGAATGTGGGTAAGGAGAATGAATCATATAGCTACTAATTTGTGTTGATTTTGGATCTTAGAATTATGAATCTGATGCAAATAACTAAATATGGGCATGTATAAGTAAATCCTTCTCCTATTTTGACACGTGTTACACTGAAAATTTTAAATAATGTCATGTATCAGACTCTGCGAACAATGAGCCAAGGCCAAATAGCATGCAAAGGTAACATCTTCTTTTTCTTTACCTTTTGCCTCAGGAACAATCTATTTCACAATATTTCTGTGATTTTATGAATCTGCCTTTCACTTACTGTTAAGTCTTTGCAGCTTCTTTCCTCATATTTGTCAAATTATAAAACCATATTTGCTCCCACTATCATTATTGGTGGCGACTCTTGCATCTGGGGCACCAATTGCTCAAACACTGAGTTTGTTAATCCCTTTGGAGTTACTATCTGTTTCCTGGCTATTGATTTTCTTTTGTCATTGTTTATACTTGGTTATACCCTGATTGGATTTGTTTTCTGTGATTATCCTTATGTGAACCCTTTTTAACAATTTCTTTTAAGACATCTTTTAAGTTTTATGAATTTTCATCCATCAAATGCCTGTAGTAGTAAATGTTACTTGACTAATTAAATGTCATACTGCAGGAATGCAAAGTAGCATCCTTGCCTTAGCTCTTGATGGTAATAAGTTCTTTGAAGAACCAATAGTTTGCATGCTTTCTGCAATTTTTGTAAATTCCTCATTCCGATTACACATCTATTTACAGCCATACTAATTCTAACTTTCTATGTGCATAAAAGGACGTCTATGTACAACTCTTAAATTTCATGTATCTTTATGCTAACCGTGGCTTGAATATGTGCACATGTTGACCTTTTTAAATTTTAGATTTGATTAGGATTTAAGTTTTTTATTTCTTGATTTTCCTTGGGTATTTTATTTTATTTTGAGAGTATTAATTAGTTTTTATCGTATTTTTATTGAATTTTCGGATTTTTATTTAATTCGGGATTTTATGAATTTTTATTGTGATTTGCTAGATTTTGGTAGTTTTTATCTATCTTTAATTAGTACCTTTTTAAATTTTAGATTTGATTAGGATTTATGTTGTTTATTTCTTGATTTTATCTTGGATCTTTTATTTTATTTTAGATTTATTTTGAGGTTATTAATCAATTTTTATGGTGTCTTTATTGAATTTTCGGATTTTTATTTAATTCATGATTTTATGAGTTTTTATTGTGATTTGCTACATTTTGATAGTTTTTATCTATCTTTAATTATTACATTTTTAAATTTTAGATTTGATTAGGATTTAGGTTGTTTATTTCTTGATTTTTTCTTAATTTATCTTATTTTTATTTAATGTTAATTTCAGGAAACGGGAGTTGATGTGGTGCTGAGGGTCCACAAAGCTACCATGGACACACAGAGATTTGATGGGTTTTAGATGAATTTGGCAGAGTTTCTTATTAGCTGCGGACTACGGTTGTTTCTATATTGTTTTCATTTACCACCTAAGAGAAGTGTGTTTACTTAAATTTTCAAACTCATGTAAGGATGTAACAGAAGGGGAAATTAATCAGGGACTGCTACGTTAGTTAGATGTTATTATAGTAGTTACTTAGTACTAGGACGAGATGAACTATAAATAGAAGGAAATTAAATTACAGGGACACATTATGTAACATTATATATCTCTCATTAAGTATATCATTTAGTATTTGAAAATATGGTATTGAACATGTCTTGAGCACAAGAAAAAGTTCTTCGTGCAATGCAAGGATAAAAAGTGATTGTTTGAACTGATAGGTTGAAAATCTAATTTCTATGAGTTGTAAATAAAAAATCAATGTAATGTCATTACTTTTTTTTATAACTTTTCGAAAGTTTTAATAGGAAATAAATGTAAAGGCATGAGAATATGATGATTAAAATGTGTAGTGCGGAGATTAGAAAACATTAATACATATATAGTGTACTTTTGTTTAAGTTAAACTGTAGGGTTAAGAGTTCCCATGGGGAGGAACATTTTACATGAAAATTCATGTAAAATTAACAGAAAAATAATTTTTAATAAGATGTCATTATTTTACTATGTAACTTCATATTAAACATGTTCTACATAACAAGGGACAGATCCATAAATTTAATGTAGTGAGGGCAATATATACATATGCATATAAATTCGTAAAAAAATTAACATATACTATTAGAAGTGATGACATTTTTTTACAAATGGACCATAATAAACCATATACTTTTACTACTCAAGTGAGAGCGTTTAGCAATGTGGGACACAAGTGATGACATATAGCAATGTGGTACATAAGTGAGAACATTTTTTTATTAAAGATCTCATAAAAAACCACATACTTTTACCACTCAATTTTTTTTTAATGTTTTTCCTAAAAATAAGTGAGGGCACTTGCCCTCATACTATATAACTTGCATCCGTCCCTGTACATAACAATATTGTTTATTTTTATTTTATTTTGTTCAAATTACGAGGCAAAAAGCTCCTACGGGAAAGAACATTTTAGCATAGAATTGCTTTAATGTCAAATATAATAAGAAAATAACATTTCATATATGATTTAAGTACACTGTTCATAGTTTTTCTAATGATTTTATGAGTAAATATACATAAACATTATGTGAGAGTTCACGAGGTCTGTGGTATTTCATTTGTGTTTAAGCAATTTTTTTATTAGTTTTTCAATTGTACAAATTTCAATCTATTTTTGTTATACATCGGAAATATAAATTGCACCCGTTAGGAATTGATCTCTAGACCTCCCCCTACCCAACCCATATACCTCATAACTCCTACCACTTGAGCTAGCATACGGGGATACAAATTTCAATCTATGCAACAAAAGTTTCAATTTAAGACTTTTTACCCAATTTGCTCATCATTTCAGACTCTTCTATTTCATTTGTTGTTTATTATATTTTTAATAATCAAAGTATTGATTGATGTATCAAAATATAATAAACGTATTCCCCGTGCAACGCGCGGGTAAAAAACACTAGTATTGGAAAATAGAAAATAAAAAGACAACAAAACTAAGGCACAACTAATAAATCTCTCAGAATGTGAAATCTAGCAGTTTTGGGAGGAAACTCCTACTCTCCACGTCTTATATCGAAGCAAGTAACTCAAGTACAGTCGACTTCGTCAATCACTTCCTTGTAGCCCCTGTGCCAAGCAATGGAGAGATCCTCGTGGAGGGCATACACTTCCGATATTAAGTGTTACCACCAATCTCAGATGCATAAAAATCAAACAACCACTAACATGTCACGTCACAAGCAAAGACCACCCCAACCTATGCAGTTATCATCCTTTTTATGGTTGTCACTATATTATGTTCTTTGACTCCACTAGGAGGCAAGTACCAAATAGACCTCAAGTAAAAATCTCCAACGTCAAAAATATGTGGAGACATATACCTCACAACAGTGATGGATTCAGAAATTTGATGTTGTGAGGGCAATATATAAATTAAATTTAAATTCGTATAAAAGATTTTAATATATACTATTAGAAGTGAGTGCATTTTTTACCAAGGGAACACAAGTGATGACATTTTTTACTAAAGAGGTCATAAAAATCACATACTTTTACTACTCAAGTGAGGGCATTTAGTAATGTGGAATACAAGTGAAGGCATTTAGCAATGTGGAACATAAGTGAGAGTTTTTTTTATCAAAAGAGTCACAAAAAACCACAAACTTTTACTATTCAATTTTTTTTCTAATGATTTTTTTCATAATCAAGTGAGGGCACATGCCCTCATGGTGTTGTACTTAGATCCGTCATTGCCTCACAAATATGTCTTGGTCATGACGTAGACGACGCCAAGCCTCTTCAGTTGACCGAGAATTTTTGTCATTACGCTATTTCCAAACTTCTCAAAGACAAGCCACAAGCATGACACCATGTCTACTGCGAGCATGGTCACTAATCCAAGACGGGAGGTCTTGACTCATAAATCTGTTCCAAGACAAAGTGTCAATATTTAACCGTAATTATTTTGAGTGCAGACAGTCTCCAAGACAGTGAAGATAGCCCTCGACCGGCGAAGATTGTGACATGTTTTGTAACTGACGCCTCCCCCCCCACACACACAAACACCTTCTTCTCTTCCCTTACCCCACACCCGAAACTACCAACCACGACACTCTCTTTTCCAACCATCATTACTTCTTCATTTTCCCCACCCCCCACAGTCTCTTCCTCAACCACCACTACTCCTTTCTTTTCGGCCATTTTCACATTTGCTGCATGAAATTTGCACATAAGGTTTTATTGGTTCTAGGAACTCATCGTATTTCCGGTCCCCACCAGCAAGATGTCACCATGCTCTTTCTAATGATAACATAACCCATTTCAATCATGGTTGCAACAATCATTGACATTTTATAATATAGGGGTTTCACCTCATAATGGGTATTTCCCACAAAAGTTTTTGACCTGCACTCTTAAAATTCTAGTCTTTCAAAGGTTCCATTAGTGTCTTTTAGTCTAAGCGCAACAAATAGCGATGCCTCCAACATTGCCATAGTCGCCTTCAAGGTTCAAAATTTCTCAACCTCCGTTGAGACTCAGGTCCATGACAATGATTTTTTGAGGATTTTTATGCCGAGCGACGTGAATGTGAAATCATTAGTGGTGGGAAGTGTTCACAAGGATGAGGAAAATGTTGTGGCAGAGGCTCATGTGTTCATAAAACTAT
Organism: Lotus japonicus; assembly: GCF_012489685.1. Lineage (NCBI taxonomy): Eukaryota > Viridiplantae > Streptophyta > Magnoliopsida > Fabales > Fabaceae > Lotus > Lotus japonicus. The sequence goes on from NC_080045.1 coordinate 13,350,573, forward strand.
AGGGAAGTGCACATACTTGAGAAACAACAATGGAAGTTATTTTTGGGTGAGGAAGGAGGAGTAGCGATGGTTGAAAGAGAGGTTGTGGTGGTAGGTTAGATTAAGGTGGGGAGAAGAGGTTGGGAAAGATAAGAAGGTGATGCAGTTAATAATATTACAATATTCAATTAAAAAATAAATAAAAATGTCACATCATCAAATAGAATAGAGAGGGAAAAACTAAAACTGCAAACAACAAAAAATATTAGGGCTTTTATTGCTCGTTTTAAAATACGATAACCTACACAATCGTGATAATAAGGAACTAAAAGTGGAATTAAGTTATAGTTTTTCTTTTAGTTCAAAAAAAGTTATAGTTTTTCTTTTTGAAAAAAAAAAAAACTATAAATTAATGGAATTAAAGAAATAAAGAAAATTGCAAGCAATTAATTAGCTACAGTTCTCTCTGTGTGGTCTCGTCTCGGTGCTAACTAGCGTGGTTTGCTTCTCAGAGTGTGTGTGTGCCCCGTCGATTTACTCATCCTCGGAATCTCCGACCTTTGTCTCCTCCAAGACTACATAATCATCGCCAAAAACGATGGGCGTAGGTTTTGTTGTCGGATTCCTCGGTGCTCTGATTTTACTTCACGCCGCTTATTCAACGATCCAATGTATTCATCACTCGCTACGATTCATATTGATCCTTTTATTTCTTTTTGATGAATTTGAACTTTGTTAAGGAAAAAAAGGTTCATGGATTTGATGTATGCGTATCTGAAAATTGGATTGGGTTTAATTTGGTTGCAGATAGGGCTTTGTTGAAGATTACTGAGGAGGAGTTTTCTGGGCCTCCTTTGAATGTAAGTGTTGTTGTTTTTCAATTGATTTGGGTTGGTGGGTGTTTGATTTGATTTGTGTTGGTGTATTTTGTAACTTTGTGAAGATTTTATTTTTGGGAATGCAGGTGGTGATTGAGCTGACTCTAGGGTTAGTGATTTGTATGTGGGCTGCGCTGACCGTGCCGGGGAACTTTTTATCCATCCAACCTGATTCTGAAGAGAACAGGTAATTCCTCCTTGTTTCTATTCTTGAAAGTTTGATTCTAGTGATTGTGAATTTAAGGACTTGGTTAGTATGATTTTTCTGATCTCATTGATTATTGTTACTTTATTAGCAAGAGGAACTTGTAATTTTAGAGAACTGCTAGCTTGATTGCATCGATTTATTTCCACTAAACGAAAAATGCAGATATACTACCTTGACTTTGGGAGTGAGACCTAATTATTTATGTGCCATGTTCTACCTGACTCAAGTTGCTCTTGCTATGCAATATAATTTCCCTTTTATGTGTGGTATACCTTGGTCAAGTCCTGTTGCTTGTCAAGTGTGTCTCGAGCTTTCTTGGTAGAGAGGGCTGAAATAGTAGAGGAATGGAAATAGAGAAGGTTTGGATGTTAGGATGCTTGAAAGGGAGGTCAATATGAACTTAGAAAACTAATCGTCAAATAGCTTCTAGTTTGTTTCACACTGGGTTGTTGTTTTCTATATAATTGACCTTGTCATGAACTAGATGTGATTGTTAGCCTTGTTTGGGCATTCAGTGGAGAATGAATTGCGGGGAAATTGATTTTAGAAAATTGATGTCGGAAAAGTTAGTTAAATGTTTGAGTGCTAGATTTATTATTTGGACAAGTTGTGATACAAGTGAGTCTCGACTGCAAAATTCATCGTGGGGTTCTGAAGAATTACTTCTGAAATTTCCAAATACCTACTAATATAAGTTGCTGTTACCTTGTAAAGTCCTATCCTTTAAAGCCTGGTCCACCGTGAACCAGTTTGGTTAGTGTATTTATAGGTCCTTCCATTTGTCATAAAGCCTGCTTGAGAACCTCATATTGAAATGGAACTGGATTTGGTGTGTAAGTTAAGAGGATCAGGGGAAAAAAATCAATTTATTGCATCTATGGGAAGACAAAAGCCAAAAATATTCAAAAGTGGATTTTACCCACCTTACTTATTAGGAGTTCTGAAATAAATAAACACAATAATTTTTGGCAAAATATAAACATAAAATAGCACAGGCTCATTTTGTTTGGAAGAAAATGATCACATGATATCTCATATTCAGTACCTAGGATTGATTACTTTTCTTCCTGTTTTCATTTTTACATTGCTTCTCTCCTTCCACTCCCAGTACCCAAATCTGTTTCCACCTTCCTGCCACATCCTGCGTACACCTAATGAGTTTACAAGTTTTCCTGACGAACCTACTCCCATCCCATCAGATAGGTATGCATCTTGGAAACAAGTGTGAAACTAATAGGACAATCATACAAGTCAACATGCGATTTTGACAACATTGGTTATAACATCCTAATCGTGCGGCAGGTGGGGCAAGGAAACTGATTTGGATACTGATAAAGGGACAAAAGGAGAATTGTGATAAGGTTTGGGAAGGGAGAAAGCAAGCCCCTCAAAAGGGCTATATCTGTATATTTCCGGTCCCTTTCAATTTTCCGAGTTTTCTTCTCTGTTCTTGCATAATCCCCTACCTGAAAGTGATGATATTTCTATTATTTGCAAGCAGTGAGAAGGGACTTTAGCTGTTTAGTTTTTCAATAAAAAGAGTATAGAGCTTTTGGTTTTTATTAGAGTTTCCCTCCTTTCCAAACTTAACACCCAAACAAGGGGGTAGTAACTCCCCCCTACATCCTCCCTCCTTCCTTTCCTTTTCTTTCCCTCCTCTGCCACTAATGAACTCCCCAAATGTATAGAAAATTGTCATTCATATATGTATTGGCAAGGATCCATTAGTTTTCCATAGAACCATCAAGCTACTCCTGTTAGATTTTTCATTCATATGCTAGGCAATGGGTAAATATGCTTTGTTTTTGCATTATTTATCAAAATGAAAAATGAGACATGCTAACTATTCCTCAGCATTACATGAAATTTACCAGAAGGCTAAATTTTCTATTGTTCAATCATTGATCACCCCCTGCACATACATGTATGGTTTATTTAATTATTTCATTGAGTGAGATAACAATTACTAAACAGCAATAAGTTTTCTGCTTAGTCAGTCATATATGCGTTAGTTGCACTCTCCCTTAAAATATAACATGATGCATATTGTCTAAATATTTTGTTACAATGTATGCTGCCTGATAATATAAGCTATTGGACACTATTCCTTTGTTGTTACCATTGATGTAAGTCATTACAAATGAGTGATGTAAGTGGCTTTTATGAAATTATGATAAAACATTGCAGTAAAAGTATGTTAAGGCTAAGAGTATGGTGCAAAAAGTGTTCAAATCCCATTTATTATATTTGTCCTTTGTCAAAGGTTTTTTCCTCTTTCCAAAACTTGGTAATTGCTATCCTAGTTGCACATTTTCATACTTGAGTTACAGTCGGACCCTACTAACAACATGACATGTTGTGTAATTAATTGGATCATAATCTCCACGTTTATTCTTGGATGCAGGATTGTCTCTTTACCTGCCAACCTGGACTTCATGATATTCAACCATCGAGGCAAAGTCTTTCCCGTGGAAACGAATGCAAAGTTGATACATTAAGAAGGACTTCTATAAATTTGGATCAAGCGCCTTCATTTCTTATATGAGGAGGAAAACTCTTTTCTCAAAATTTGTACAATTTATTTGCGCATTTGATGTCACTGTCTTTGATGTATGAGTTTTTTGCAGCTTCATACTTTACATTTCTGTAGTTGGCACTTGTCTTTGTGATTTTGACACGATGTAACTACTAGAACCATCTATGATGAGCTAGCTAGCCTCCAATTTGACTATACTTACATGAATTATTTGCTGTAGCCTTGAGTTAACTTTAGGTCTATTGAATGTTAATGTCCAGAATGAAAGCAAATGATCTCATTTTCCAGGTGAAAAATTGCTTTTGCTTGGTTAGGTTGCAAATAATGTGTTCAATAATTATAAGCATGTGGCAGTGGCACATGTTATCCTTTGAGTGATGCCTCTGGCAACAAATAATGTTATCTGTAACTCAGTAACTCTTTCTACTTGCCTAATTAAATGGCATTTAACTGCATTCAAATGAGGGGTTCGTGAAATGCACAGATCTGTTTGTGCTTTGAGGCCTGTCATGCATGATAGAGACAGAGCCAATAGAACCTACTAATTTTTTTTTTTGTTACAGGAATAGAACCTACTATAGCTTGATGAACTGTATAGTGCAGAAATAGTAATTGGAGTGAGCTTGATGTTGTTATTTACGCAAAGTTTTGAAATGGTTTCTTGTTTTCTTTGGTATTATTTCCCATACATAATAACGATATTGGTGACTTGGTGTTAATGTTAATTGTTAAACACTAACATGAAGTTTTGAAATGGTTATTGTGTTTTATGGTTTTATTTTCTATTTCTATTTATTTCAACATGATTAAAATTGGATCGGATTGGTTCGGGTTTGAAAAATGAAATCTAATCAAATTCAAACCAATTAAAATTGGATCGGATTGGTTCGGGTTTGAAAAATAAACATAACTGATTGGATGATTAAGAACCAAACGAAACTAGACAACAAACATCCCTAGTACTATGGACGCTACAAATGATAAAATGAGGCTAATATTTTTGTTCATCCTAGCATATAGTTATGTTGCCATCAAGTAAAAAGGATTGATACTTGTATAGTTTCTTAGATGTATGAGGGTTTTCATCAAACTTAAACTACATAATAGTTTATTAGGTAAATCACCCGCAAACGTAATATTGGGTGTTTATCTCTTTCCATTAACAAAGACACAATTCCACTAATTGTAAAAGGTAAATGAAGATGATTCTGTGACGTTGAGTTCAATTTGAATAATTGGTGTTGAGTTTGATGGAAATCTAAACACATAGTATACGATGTTTAAATCTTGTTTCTTGATCCATGTCATGCTTATATCATAATGGCATGAAAATTTTGACACAAATATATTGTTATAAGATATATGAGTACCTATATTGTCATGCTTATATTATAATAGCATGAAAATTTTGACACAAATATATTGTTATAAGATATATGAGTACCTATATATATTTATATATGCATCCATTAGAATAATGTGGAACGCCGATGTAAGCATTCACTAAATGTGTAGACGTAGGCACTGATGTCATACATTTTGTTGTATTAGAGTCCTTTGTTATAAGGAGCTCTCCTCATTTGGAAGACATCAAGTTTCCTACTCATCAGTAATATAAGTGTTTTAAAACATGTCTTTCTAAACTTTTTCTTTTATTTTCTGAAAGCTTGATTCTTATTATTATGGCATAGATCATATTTAAATCATGTTATAAGATACATACTCAAATATATATATATATATATATATATATATATATATATATATGCATCCATTAGAATAATGTGGAACGCTGATGTAAACATTCACTAAATGTGTAGATGATGTAGGCAATGATGTCATACATTTTGTTGTATTAGAGTCCTTTGCCTATATAAGGAGTTCTCATCATTTGAAAGACATCAAGTTTCCTACTCATCAATAATATAAGTGTGTTAAAACATGTCTTTCTAAACTTTCTTTTCCTTTATGAAAGCTTGATTCTTATTATTATTGCATAAGATCCTGGAGGAATATTGTCAATAGAGAATAAAAGAATTCCTGAAGGAATTGGAGCATTGACTTCTCGAGGATGTAGTCTTGTAGAATCATAATCCATTGTTACTTAAGGTTCTTAATATATGCCGGTCGCAATAAGAGCATTTGGAATGATATACATCTGCGTTGAGCTTAACAGGAATTTAAATATATTCCGAATCAACTTGGTATAATTGATAGAACATGATTCAATATATACCACGTTGCTAATCAGATGGAGTGTTTTCAGGTCCCCTTCCCTGCTGGACTTTTCTCTACCACTACAACATTTGCGTCCCAGAGTAATGTGCTATTTGCCTATTTCAGTTACATGGATAAGATTTAGATAATTGAGCTATAGGTTTGTGTTATGCCATTGAGTATATAAGTCGAAGGGGAAATAAAAAATGAAACATGCATATTGCATCTCTTCTAAACCAAAATATCAGGTACTGCTCCAACAATTTTTTTTCCTCAAGAACACAATTAAGGTCAATTGTCAAAACTTTAATGATATTTAGCTACATTTAAGATTTTAAGTAATTCTCTAACATTTATAACAAGAGCACAAATGTTCGATAACGGAGTCCATACACCTGTATCCTATGAGTACTATCATAAGTTCACAATCACTTCCTAAAATAAGTAAAAAAAGAAAAGGCTATAAATAACTAACATATCATAATTAAAGCTTGTCAAGTTCTATGGAGTAATTATCAATTAAACTAAAATCCTCATAGAAGACTCAGTGGCTAGTAGCTTCTACCATGAGGCATCCTTTCTCTCCCTTCAGTTGGAAATTCATCGTTTAATTTACCAAATTCTTTGGCCTCCATCATCACCTTAATTGTTGAGTTATTCAATCTCTCTGTCACCCTGTGTCCCTGTTGGGCCAGTTTCCCATTCTGTTTCCTTTCTGATAGTTAATAGTGTGTTTGCATTGGTAGTGGCACACAATCCAAAACAAGGTAACTTCAGAAGCTACACTTTGTAAATTATCCCAAGAATCCAGTGTTTTATAAGTAAATAAAGAGTGCATTAAAAGAGAAAAGCACACAAGAAAATAGATATCTGAGTTCCCCAACAATGGAACAGATATTAAACTTCAATCAGAAAATACATAATAGTACACAATTAAAAGTGGTGATGGCAGAGTATACTAATACTATGCTGTGTCATTCTTCAACACGGCCTCATAAACATGAATATCAAAACATGTTTTGATGATTTAACTATACTAAAGCACTCTCGTTAAGACGAGTGTCTTTTTCCAAAAGAACCACAAAATGCTCACATATAGATGCAATAAAAGGAAATAAATTGCTTCATTGCATCCCAAAGCAAAGAGTTTAACATGCCAAAGTGCCTAGAAGAAGGGTGGGTTGATTTCTAGAACTATCATGGCCAGCCCAAGGGGAGGCTGCTAAAGAAAATAGCTTTCGAAAGTCATTCGCAGCATCAGGAACTATTGATCCAAGACTAGCTCCTACTGAAGTCATCAAACAACTTCCCAAATCCATTTCAGAGAAAGAAAATGAGTTATGTGCAGGTTTGGATACACGGTGAAAAAACACAATGAGATCAAAATCATGGTGGACAGTAGCAAAAGGTTGCATAATTTGGTCATTCAATCGAGAGAACCTGTCTTATGTGGCCCTTAACCAGTTAACTGTCCTAATATTGTTGAGAAAAGTTGAACCTTTTATTGGGTAGTTTCTATTGTGCTGTCTGCAGGTCCATAGAGCAAATGACCAAGCCAAATATAGTTTAGAGGTTTCCTATAAATTTAAGTATGGCTAGATTTGCCTTAAGTGATCTAAAGCAACCCAAACCTATAATGACATGTTGACTTATGAACATCATAGAAGTCCAATAAACAGGAAAGGGGGAATAATAATATTAAATTGCAATTCTCACCTTGGATGGGAAGCAAATCCATTAGTGAAAAGATGAATAAAGCTAGAAGAACTTGAGGCTGCAAGAATATCTGGAATCAAAGAAAAGACATACAAACAGAGGATACATGGACCATCCAGTCACTGTGTAAAAGACGCCATCTACTGTTGTGTGAAAAAGATCATGATAGTATTGCATATCACTTGGGTTGTTAGTCACGTGGGTTGTTAGTTAGTCTTAAAGGGAAGCCTATAAATAAGAAAGGGTTAGAGAACATTAGGGCTCGTTTGGCACGCCGTATTAGGCATGATAGTATAAGCTTATACAATACATTATGAGTTTATCCATTGTTTGGTGATGACATTGTATTGTATAAGCTTATCCATCAAAGTCCCCTTATACGTTAAAATGACGTATTATTTAATCCATCATGTGAGTGATGGATAAGACATGATAAGGTTGCGACGTATAAGTCACCATCACCACCACCCTCTATTGCTGCCAACTTACACCACCATTGGCACCACCACCACCACCACCACCATCCGATCACCGCCGCCGCCGCCACCACCGCCCTACCGTCACCACTGGTGTTGCCACCACCACCACCACCGCCGCCCTACCGCCACCACCACCATAATCGCCGCCACCACAACCCTATCGCCACCACCACCATAATCGCCGCCACCACCGACACCACAACCACCACCCTATCGCCACCACCACCACCACCACCATTGCCTCCACCCTCCACCGTCACCACCACCCTACTAAGCCGCCACCGCCTTACTACCACCACCACACTCTATCGTCGCCAACACCACAACCACCATCGCTGCCACCACCGCCACCACCGATGTTGCCGCCACCGCCACCGCCCTACCGCCACCACAACCACCACCCTATCGCCACCACCACCATAATTGTCGCCACCACTCTATTGCCACCACCGACACCACAACCACCACCCTATCGCCGCCACCACCACCACCATTGCCTCCACCCTCCACTGTAGCCGCCACCGCCTTACCACCACCACCACCACCCTATCATCACCACCACCACAACCACCATCGCTGCCACCACCACCACCAACCTATCTCCACTGTCACCACCACCGCCACCAACACCAACCTACCACCATTGCCACCACCACCACCAACCTACCACTACTTCCATCACCACCGCCACCACCGTTATAATCACCTCCATATTTGATTTTTATTTTATATCATTATTCAATACTTCATTAAACATAAAATTGCATTAATTTAAACGATATGGTAAATTATACAGTGTATGTCCAAACGCTGTATAGTATAAGAAAATTATCAGGGCTTATACTATCAGGCCTAATACTATCAGGCCTTATACTATCAGGCCTTATACTATACGTCACACCAAACGGGCCCTTAGCCATCTTGTTATTCAGTTTAGGAATTGGGTTAGAGAGAGAAGTGGTTCTCTCTTAGGCTTGGAAGGGTGTTTGGTATCCTTTCCTCTTGTATCTCTCCCTAGTTTCCAATTGGGAATTAGGGTTTTCTATCAATAAAAATCAGGAATGAAAATAACTCCAAAAGTGTTTAGCGCTGAAAAAGAGCAGTGAATGCAATAGATCTTATACAGTCTTGTATCATACCACTTCATCAAGCATACAACTTCATCTCAATTCTCAAGTACATATGATGATATGAATGTAGGAAGAAAAGAACATAAGTTGTAAACAAACCAATGACTTTCACAGTACTTCCTTACATATCTTACAATCTGCAAATCAACTAAATAATATAATATAAAAGCAAATTTATGAAATATGCTTACAATTGTTGTCACAGAAGGCATGAAAAAATATTGCATTATAGGCTACTCTATCACTATCACGTTTACATTTTGAATTTTGAAACATCAAAAGGAAAAACTATATCCATTCCAAAAGTAATTGTTAGACCCCGGAAATTCAGTAGCAGGATTGTTAGGACTGATCCGGGGATGGGCTTGGAGGGTGACATATTGGTGCATCATAGGATGAATGGGCCTAAGGTTTGGAGGGTATTCTAGAAGGGGTAGAAAGGGGAATACTTAGTAACTCCCTAACAGAATAGAGAGAGAGAGGATTATGATTGTAATGACCATCTAACAATATAGAGGGAGGAAGGAAAGGTTGAGAGGGTATCTTGATTCTAAGCTAAGTAGAGATATGAGTAGGAAGCTTTGAGCTTCCTATAGGAGCCTAGCTCTGTGTCAGAATCGGATTCCATTCCCTTTCTGTTGTAATCCCTTTTTATCATCAAATAAGCAATCTATCAATTCAGTTCTTACACTTTCTTTACAGTTCTCAATTGTTAGGATTAAGGTTCCTAACAAAATGGTCCGACCTGCCGGATTCGCTTTGACGGATGATCATCGCCGGAACCAGCAAACAGCGACCAAGATGGAGGCGAAACTCGACGCGTTGGCGAACGAATTCGCTGAGGTGCGAACGGCGTTAGCAGCGATCACGATGGCGGTGAAGGATCTACCTTCATCGTTGGCGCTGATGATAGAGCGATTGAAGGGGAAGGAGATCCCCGATGAAGCAGTGGAGGAAGAACGACGAGAGCAATACCTACCAGAACCAAGTCTAGATTCTTCAGAGCAGGAAAGCTTGGAGAACAGAGAAGTTTCAGAGGAGGAAGCAAAACCTGAGGCGAATTCACCGGAGAAGACCGAGACGGAAGCGTCGCGGAAAGACTCAACGTTTGTTACGGTCGCGGAAGCCGAACTGAAGTCTCCGACAACGGCGAAGGAAGCCACAACATAAGCGTTGGGGAGACAAGAGGAGGTCATCGTCTTCAAGAAGCTTTTCGAAGGATCGTCAATGGAGAAGTTGCAGATCGGCAACATTCAAGGGAAGAAGAAGGGAGAATCAGTCGTGGAGGCTCAGATCAGCGATTTAGGGTACGATTGGGAGGGGCGGCCACCGCAAAAACCGCCGGACTCAGATCGTCACACGGCAGCGCACCAAGCGCGTACGACGGTGGCAAAATTAGAGACCCACGGCGCGCCGGCATCGGGAAGGAGAGGGAAGGTTGTGGAAGGCGCACAACCTCTCACCGCAAGAGATGGGGTACGTCAAGAGCAAAACGGGTTGGGTATATTTTTCCTTTTAATGGGCCTGGTCCAACAAGGAAAAGAAATCAAAACCAAGAAGGAGTTCTGCTCACTGCCAGCAAAAAGAAGGAAGGAAAAGAAGATAGTGGATTTACTATTTAACATAGAGCACCAAGGCCCAATAGAATTCCACACAACCGGATCTACGGGGTCGGGTCACACAGGAGGATCCGATTGGGACTGGGTCAAAGGACCAAAGGAAAACGGGTCTATAGCAAAACAAGAATTACCTGAGGAAGACGGTGAAGAAGTTGCAGAGGGAAACGTTCTTGCCAGAGAGGTAAACAAACAAGAAGAAGGTCATGATGGAGAGCTGAGTCTGAGGAATTTTAACAACATTGGCAACGAATCCGGTGAGCCACCACAGATTTTGAGACTTCGGGGCACCGTGGCCAAAGCTCCGGTAGTGATTGAGAATTGGCTCACACAGTGTATGAGTTTTTGGAGCAGCCAAAGACAGATTAATCTCCAGAGATTAAGGACAGGTAATGACTCTCTCGTGGCTTTACAGAGCATTGTGACCACAGCTAAAGGGAGAGGCCAAGGAGTTATCTGGGCCACAGATAGAGGCAAAACCCAAAGAGATGATGCTCATAGTCTTACACCAACTCCAACTTTTCATCATGAGACTACAGGAGACTCTGAAGTGGCTGGAACTTTCATTAGACAAGTTGACAGTGCTGCTGTATTCCACAATACAGGTCGACTCACACTCGAAAAGTCACAAGGAAATGTGCAAAGGCTGTGGGAAAACAATTCAGGTGATCTACAAGTTTTTACTGCATTTGTAATGATGTCTCCAAGGCTGGGCAATGAAAAGGAGAAGGGGAATCTAGGTGGAAATCATTTGGTTCCACCATCTCTATCACAGGGTCAATCAAGTTATGGGACAAATTGGTTAAATGTGTCTGCTGAATGGATTGTTGGGTTTCAAAGTGTGGATTCTCCAAGTGATGAGCTCAATGCTTTAGGATGGAGACATGAGCAAAAGTGGAGGTATCAATTTGATGACCACAGTATAGCTCTTGAGTTTTTCCAAGGTGAAGCGGGAAGTGGAAGAGATAATGGCTTGGGAAAACTCAGAGTGTTGTTCCTAGCTGTTGTGGATTGCACTAGCGGACTACTTCAGAGGTTAAGGGACCATTTTCAAACAACTAATTCAATGCTTACTCTTGGAGAAGGTGTTTCAAGGCTGTTTCAACCACTTTGCATCAACTGGAGTTGCTCCAATGATGAGGAATTCTGGCCCAACACTTTATGGTACTTTCTCCAGTTGCAGCAATGGGAACTAGTTAGAAGCTGGGTTGATCACCTTGGGTTTTGTGGCAAATCTTTCGATGAAGCGCCTTGGGAGGACGTCCTCACTATCAAGAGTCAATCCCCATCCTTCAACCTTGAGGACAAGGTTGATTTTTCAGTAGGTGGTATTGTTAGACCCCGGAAATTCAGTAGCAGGATTGTTAGTGTAAGATCAAGTTTTGATCCAGTAGTACAACTCTATGTTTTGATGATTACAAGTTAACCATTTGATATGAACAATTGTGGTACTCTAACGTGTTTTTCTGAGTGTGCTATTTACAGGCTCTGACCTCAACTCAATCTCACACAAATCAGAAGCACTGTGTATAAAGAGCGACCCAAGCAACGCTTTCGCATTCACCATGTTCAGTATGAACAGTGGAAAAGCTTCAGAAGTTCTGAAGCTATACAAACTCTGATGTGGACTCAGTCGCTAGAAGCTCTGAAGATCCAGAAGTTCTGATAACCAAGAAACACTGAAGGTTCAGATGTTCTGATGGTGTAGAAGACTCTGAAGATTCAGAAGCTGAATAGTGGAAACTCTGAAGTCCAGAAGCAAGAAACTCTGAAGGCCATGTTCTTCCCTCTGAGTTCAGAATCAGAAGATACAATGGTCAGAGGATCTGTGCTTTCCCTCTGACTCTGATCAACCGGCTTCACAAGTTCCAATATGAAGTATTCCCCTGATCAGAAGTCTCCTAGGTTAAAAGGTCAAGTCGCTATCCAAGTACAAAAGCAAGTGTACCTTCCTGACGACCTACCTAACGTTCTCAGCCACAGCAGAAGCTGGATTTTCCAGAACTGCCCTCCAACGGTAGCATTTCCCATGCAACGCTCAACCCTAATCCTTGGAGTATATATAGAGGCTGAAGATTGAAAGAAGCGGCTAGAAGCAATACACACGCGCAAGACATTCAAAATATTCTAAGCTTTCTTTCATCTGAAATTCATTGTGTTTACTATTAGCTTTTTAGAAGCAAATCTCTTGTAAACATTTCTTTGATAAACAGTTTGTTTAGTTCCTTTAGGAGATCAAGGTTGATCGGATCCTAGAGAAGACTAAGAGAGTGAATCTTAGTGTGAGCTAAGTCAGTGTAATTGTTAGTCACTTGTAGGTTTCAAGTGCAGTTGTAACTCTTACCTGATTAGTGGATTGCCTTCATTCTAAGAAGGAAGAAATCACCTTAACGGGTGGACTGGAGTAGCTTGAGTGATTTATCAAGTGAACCAGGATAAAATCCTTGTGTGCTTTTCTATCTCTTATCTTTAGCACTTAAGTTCTCAAAAGATTTGTCAAAATCTTTAAGGTGGTAGTTTTGTACTGAAAACGTTATTCAAACCCCCCCCTTTCTACCGTTTTTCATACCTTCAGTTAGGACTGATCCGGGGATGGGCTTGGAGGGTGACATATTGGTGCATCATAGGATGAATGGGCCTAAGGTTTGGAGGGTATTCTAGAAGGGGTAGAAAGGGGAATACTTAGTAACTCCCTAACATAATAGAGAGAGAGGATTATGATTGTAATGACCATCTAACAATATAGAGGGAGGAAGGAAAGGTTGAGAGGGTATCTTGATTCTAAGCTAAGTAGAGATATGAGTAGGAAGCTTTGAGCTTCCTATAGGAGCCTAGCTCTGTGTCAGAATCGGATTTCATTCCCTTTCTGTTGTAATCCCTTTTTATCATCAAATAAGCAATCTATCAATTCAGTTCTTACACTTTCTTTACAGTTCTCAATTGTTAGGATTAAGGTTCCTAACAGTAAAGCTGCATGATAAATTGATAGGTTCCACAAAAGAGATAGTCAAAACCGTGAATGATAGGTTTTTACAAAGAATGGGCCTGAATCAAATGATTCCAGGTCCCTGTATAATTATGTGTAGAAGCAAGAAGGGGAAAAATGGAAGTATCTCGTAGGAAAGAGGCCTAAACTTCCAGGGAGAGAGTTAGACTGCATTGAGGTTATCACCATGAACAGCAGGGGCCTGAAATTGAACCCGCATTTAATGAGAAGCAACTGAACCTACAGAAGGTCAGCTGCAGCTTGTAAGTTGTACCATGCTTCTGTGTTCAGCTTCTATGCTGGATCTGGCATAAGACTTTCTCACATATTGTAGAGCTTCAACAATGGAGCGATGCAGTGTAGGGGTCTTTAACATTGTTTAGTCCATAGACAGCTTACTATTGCCAACCATGGGGGGTAGAAAACCCCTTTGCTTCAGACATATGAGCTTTGGTCAAGACGTCCTGAATATACTTAGACCGTGGTCACATGGTGGCAATAGTGAACATTCCTTGATGCGCTGAGCTTCAAATTCAATACCCAAAAAAAATTCAAGTGAGCCAAGTTTTTAGAGTGGAAAATAAATACAGTATCCAGGTGAAAAATGAGCTGTCAGATTGCATAGGCAGAGCTCCTAGTTGACAATAATGTCATCAAAATAGATGAGTACAAAAAGACAGAGCTTGCTGCCATGTAGCATGAGCAAAGATGAATCAAATCAGCTGGCCTTAAAGCCAAAACTGAGAAGACTGAAAGTAAGCCATTTGAACCATGCTCTCAGTCCCTGCTTATGGCTATAAAGAGCTTTGTTATGTTTACAAACCAAAGACCTGCCAGAGGACTTAAAGCCTCGAGTTCACTCCATGTACACCTCTTCATTTAGATAAACATTATTTACATGAATCTGTTGGAAGTCCCAGTGATAGGAAACAGCCAGGGTCAACAGTAGTGAACAGTGACTGACTTCATAACTGGAGAAAAAGTTTCTGCTAAATCCAACCATATTGTTGGTGAAACCCTTTAGGTATTACCGTATTAGGTGGGTAATATACTTGTTTATCTGCCATATATAGATTCTATTTAATCTGGAAAACCCATTTGCTGCCAAATGCATGACGATTTGGAGGCAAACTGACCAATGACCAAAAAATATTTGGCTGTATGCCGTTTAGGATGGCATGATGATTTGGAGGCAAAAGGTACCAATGACCAAATATTATTTGGCTGCATGCTATTCAGGGGGTCAATCAGGGCTGTACAATAGTTGGTTCCAAGTGATTAAGTAATAGAGCAGGGCACAGCTGTGGTCTGAATATGCTAGCTCTGGCACGAGTTTGCATGGGGCAAATATTGCTGGAAGAAGGTACTGAAGCAGGTAGACATACCACGAGGCTAGTATGGGAGGAAAGATGCAAAAGGTCGTGGAGAGGAGAGAGGCATAAGAAGGAGAAGGGTTAGATGGAGGCCAGACAAAGAGTAACCGAGGAATATGCACTCTTTGGAGCCAAGAGAGAGTTTGTTAGGAATGTAAGATCAAATAAATGGATAGCAAGCGTACCCAAGAGACCTTACGGGACTTGTAGTCAGGTATTTGATTCAAAAGACAGAGTATGATGACATAGAGTTGAAGATGGAAGTTGGCATCCTATTAGTAAAGATAAACAGCTGAAGTAAACGCATGGTTCCAAAACTTAAGTGGTAAATTAGCACGAGCTAGGACTAGGAGTGAGACCTATTTCAACTAGGTGTCCATGCTTCCACTCTATAGAACCATTTAGGGGGTGTGTATACAGGCAAGTGAGCTTGTGAATAACACTAGTGAGATATTAGGTCAGAGGTTCAAATTCACTACATCCATCAAATTGGGCAGACTAGATTTTAGTATTGAATTGTATTTCCACCATTAACTGAAACTGGGTAAAACACTAGGAATGACTTGAGTTTAAGGGGATATATATCCATGGCTAAGCATTCATCTATCTAACTGTCTAGGCCAACGATGATAAACACATTCTGCTTGGAGGTCGGGACTATGATTGGTTAGAAGACAAACATTGATAAATTACTTATTCACCAATCATTCCAGAAAGACACAATATTTACTCTTGCCAGTGGTTTTATATTTTGAAATACAATGGCCATAATGTTGTTATTACTTAGTAGATGGGTTAGTTATGGGAAAAGGCATCAAGATCTATCTTGTCATATGAATAGGGAGAAATGTGCAATGGATACAAAACAGTATTTCTTAGAAAAGATAGAAGTGAGAATGAATAAAAATCACATTTGAATGAATTGCCACTAAAATAAGCTGCAGAATGCTTTTCCCCCACTAATAAACTTCCCATGTCCTAATATGCACTTCAATTCTAACCTGACTATGCAAATTTCTTGTAAGTCAACATAAGCAATGGTAGAACTAGAATAACAAGAAGATTGTGGCACATGCACACAAAATTGAGTACGCCGATTCAGTTGAATTCAGTAAGTAAAATACAACATGGGATGTGGAGAAGAGCTTTACATTGAAAAATCTGTAAGTAAATTAGAGCTAAACTGACAAGAAAGGAAACCAATCTAACTGATCTAAACAAAACTTAAAAACTCAAGAGTGATTCTACAGGTAAGTCGCAGAATCCTCACCAGAAGATCAGCATGCCCTTAACTAGTGAGTATTGAGTAACCCCTCAGCCCTGCGGATAATGCCAACTCTCTCCAATGTAAACACTAATGAATCTACAACAGAGTCAGTTCTTGTGGGTTTTCTATAGACTGTCTGAGAATATACTCAGCCCTCCTCTTCTTATCATCCCTCTCATCTTCTCTGCCACCCAACGACGCCGCTCGCGAAGCAGCATCCTTCTTCTGAAGTCTAGCATCCAAAGATTCCCCAATGAGCTTCTTCCCAGTTCTGAACTTAAAATGCACAGTCGGCCTCGCAGCAGGAACCACCATTCTCCCCTCAACCCCATCATCATCACACAAACTACTACTCCCTAGAACCTCAATCGCAGGAGCAAAAGCCTCCAACACAGAAACACGGCTCCCATCCGAAACCGCCGGAATCTTAACCGGAGAAACATCTTTATCAGCCCTTCCAGGATCCATAGCAACACCAGTAGGTGTAGCATTAGTAGCAGCAGCAGTGTTAGTAGTTGTGGTGGTTTCTGCCGAACCATTACACAACAACAACCGCTTCTGCAAGCTCAACAACGACCTCTCCGCCTTCCGGCGCTGCCGCGCCTGTTCAATCTTATCCTCACGAGGATCAGAAACCCTCTCATCCCACACCGGCGTGTGAATGTAAGTATGAGGATCCGGCAAAGCTGGCAACCAAGCAGGTATATGCTTTCCCGGCGGCGTCTCACCCATCTGGTCAAAACTCGGGATGCTCCTCCGCTCCCGAATCACCGGAAACTGAGGAATCGGCTGAGCAAACGGAACCTCATCCACCGCTTCCACATAATTCACGATCTCCTTCAATCCGGCGCCACCGGAAAACCCTCGCGGCGCTTCCAGGTCCTCAAACCCTCGAATCAAATCAAAGACGGAGCAATGCGATCTGCCGGAGAGGTTTGCGTAGAGCTCCGCGATCTTCCCCAGGTCAACGAGGTACCGGATTGCGACGTCGGCTAAGGAATCCAGAGCTGAGGTTCTCACGGCGTGAAACCCTTGGGATTCACATAGCTGCGATACTGCGACCTTCGCCGCGGCGCGGCCGAAGTCGTCGGCGGCAGCTCTTTCTCCTCCGTCGCCTCCATGGCTCATGTTTGAACCCGGAATTAGGGTTTTGTGGAGTGGCATTGTTTGTTCACCGCCATGGATTTCTCAGTTGTTTGGTAAAACCCTAGATCGCAACTCAGAGAGTGGAAGGAAAGCAATTGAATAGGGAAATTTGAATGAAAGGGGAGAAGGAAGGAAGAAGATTAACGAGATGGGTTCAGCATTCAAGCGAGAGAGGGGGAGTGTTATTTATAAAAGAGTTGTGAACTGGTTTTTGGTTTTGGGTCATTCAGCAATTCAGCAACAAGAACAGGCACCTCTTTGCAATTTCAATTTCAATTTCTCTTTTTACCTACAGGACAAGCACTTTTGGAGTGGAACTAGATTCACTCAATTATTTATAATACATCATTTATTTTAGTGCATATTTAGAAATTATTATACAATTAATTTTTGTGAGTTGCTCTAGTACCCATTAAAAATCACATGATTTGAAACTTCTCAGTTTATTATTTAGAATGTAAATGAAAAAAAACATGATAAATTAAGGTCTAACGAATGAAATCCCTCCACTTTTAGACGAGTCCCAGAGAATTGAGGTTAAATTAAGGCTGCAATGACTTGGTACAAATCCCTGGCGCCTAGATCCATTAGCATAATTTTTTCACATAGTTCAACCACCATTAGATCAACAATAGTGACATGTTGAGGATGGGTACGATTGTACCATATATGAGTATGTCACTCTCCATGATGGAATCAAGAACTTGGTGAGGATGGTGTGGCTAGGTCAATGTGTGTCAAAGGAGAAGAACACGAGGGCAGACAGAACTAGAACTTCCGGCGCCGCTGATCACCAAGCCTATATGGAAGAGCACATAGAGGTCGTCAAAAATCTTGAATACCTGGTGGTCAAGGTCAAAGGTAATGAAATAAAGATAGGGAGAAGCCACAACCATAAGGTCAAGAAGGGAAACAAAATTTGAATCACATGGATTGAGGAGGACCAGTTGATCGCGCATGGAGTGGTAGCCCCCATGGTAATTGAAGGACTCACAAGTAGTGCAACCTCGGTTAGTACTTGCAAGAAGAACCTAAAGGAAGTTATGCAAATTTCTTCCAGCCAGACATTTCAATTGAGTATGAGGATTCTTTTGGCTTGTATATCAAACTCAACAATAAAGACTCGACTAGAGATGATTCCCACGCGAGGTGGGGGCGGGGGAGTGCCTCCCCACTCCCCATCCCTGTGGCAGGGTGAGTTTTCACCCCATCCCTAATCTCCACCTCCCCACAGGTCCCCATGACGATCACTAATACATCATTAAAAATAAAATAAAAAATACATAAATTTCTACTTGGACCACATATGTTTAAATATAGAAACCACATATTTCTTTACCTCAATCAGCATCTTTATCTGCATTAAATATATGTTGTTCAAACTGAAATTTTGAAGTACCTAATCGACTACGTTTATGATCCTTTATTATGAAGGGTATTATTGAATTTTTACCTATGTACACGGGGCAAGAATCCTGCAGGGTGGGAAGGGTGATCCACACCCCCAAATATGTCTCTAGGGGATTTTCGTCCCCACCCCCATCCCCACGGGGAAAAATTCCCCAAGACCGGGTCCCCAAATTGGGAAATCCCCGCAGGGATCCCCATATGCAGGTGAAAATTGTCATCCCTAGACTCGATCACATCAAGTGCAGTCACTATCACCCCGTAGTCATTGAGAAACAAATTGCTAACATTGCGTCTGCAGAGTGTCTATCAACTAAGGCAGTTCCACTAATATCATATTCCACCCATGCTTGAAGAGGATGAGACTCACCAACAATGATTTAATTCCTTTTGAGAGAGACTTGATAGGATTTGGTGGAGTACGTATCACCCTCTAGGGTATTACGAGGCTAGGTATACTCTCGAGGATCGACATAACTTGAAGACTATCAATTCCAAAGTTTTGATAGCTAATTATCCTACCACTTACAATGTGATCCTTAGTCGACTCTCAATGAATATGTTTGATACCTACATCTCAACGAAGAGGATCGTGCTTAAACTCCCAATCGACAATGGTGAAATCATCTCCACCTAAGGGGATTAAGAAGTAGCTTAGAGCTGCTAGAACATGAGTATGAGACTCACCTTGGAATGAAAAATCCGAAGAAAAGAAAAAACACTGAGGACAGTTGGCATCGAGTGCAACCTCATTGATTTGTACCCTCACATGGGTCCGAATATAGACCAAGGTAACCTCTTGCTCCTCGAGCCAAAAGAGAGCTTGGATAATGTGCAATTAGGGGCCACCACTTACAATTCCTTAAGAGAAACATAAACTTGTCCGCCTGGACCATAGTTGACATGCATGCGATTAATGAGGATTTCTCCTGCCATAATTTATCCATCAAGCATAAGGCCAAGAAAAGAAAAGTGGGCTCAGAATGAAGAAAGGCCATTTGGGTGTGAAGGAACTTCTGAAGTCTGGATTGATCTGAGAAGTCGGCTACACCACTTGGCTATCTAACATGGTCATGTTGAAGAAATTTAGTTGAAGTG
The DNA here is from genome assembly GCF_012489685.1 of Lotus japonicus. Lineage (NCBI taxonomy): Eukaryota > Viridiplantae > Streptophyta > Magnoliopsida > Fabales > Fabaceae > Lotus > Lotus japonicus. Next base: position 13,370,609 of record NC_080045.1, read on the forward strand.
GCACATGTGCGTCAACTTTACAGATCCTAATAAAGCATGCTCGAAGTACCATTTTCCTCTATCTAACATACATAACCTAGTAGAAAAGCTTAGGATATTGCCTCCTATCCTTTATGGATGCATACTTTGATTTTAATGATATCCTTCTATTATAAGACAAACAAGACAAGTTTGCTTTCATATGTAATATCTCCTAAGGTTCACGATGTTCCAATGGTGCGTAAATTCTTTAAGTTGAAAGAGTTTTCAGCTTGTTTGGTCCTTTAATGATATCGGTGATGACGCACTAAGAAGTGAAAGCTTTCCTCGTCAATTCTTCTAAGGGCTGATCTCTTCTTTTTGCAGGACCAAGTCTCAAGGTTGGAAGCTATTAGGAATCACGATCATATGCTATTTAATATATCTATAAATAGAAAGTGTAAATTTGTTTTTTAATTTGTGTTTTGTTTAATATATCTTAATTAAGTTAAATTACAATTTAAAAACGAAAATTGATATGATAGTCACACATGATTAGGTTGAGATGAATGACACATTGGATAGTAAATATTTAATTTAATTCACTCAAAAACGACGTCGTTCCTTTGCTTTGTCAGATTAGGCGTGGTTTACACTTTACATAGGGGGTGAGGACTGAGAAGTGGATAAGAGGAAAGTAGCGTAGAGAAAGCAGAGGGAAGAAGAAGAAGAATGGAGAAGTATTTCGGGAATGCTTATCGTGGTGACCCAGGCGTACCCCATGCCGATCCCGAACGATTCGTGACCATTTGGATCGGTGCCGCTGCATTCTCTGTTCTCACCTATATCAATCCCTACATGTGGCAGCTCTCTAATCAGTACAAGTATAAATTCACTACTCTCTAATTTAAACTTCCTTTGATCGTTGCAGTTTAGATTTTTGTGATTGAATCATCTTATGCATTTTCACTACATTGCATGTATTTTTGTAATCTGGATTTTGTTGCTCTGCTTTTAGGTTTTAGGTTTTTCTCTTCAGCCATGGTTATGGAATGAATGAATTTTTAAAATTTGAAATTATTTAATCCCTTTTTTCATCCTTAGGTAATTGGTACTTAGGTTTATGCATAGGTGGAACAAACTATACCAAACTCAAGCGAATCCGCGTTTTCAACCTATGGACAATTTGATACCATTGTAGTGTATTATGTAACATAAGCTAATTATCATAAGCTGCTCATATTAGCTTATGAATAAGCCCTTATACCTACCTATAAGCTGTTTTGGGCTTATTTGAATACAACAACAGCCTTAAACCACTAATTGAGCTTATTTCAATCAGATTCAAAATTAGCTTATGAATAAGGGCTTATCCCAGAAGTGCTTATTGCCATGCGCGCTTAATCAAACTGTTATGGTTTTAGTCCTCTCTGTGTGTATATGACCGCCTTGAGGCGGGGGATTCTTGGATAGATTTATTGATTTCCCTGTGGACATTCTTATTGCATTAAAATATGCTTTTGTTTGAAAGTTTGTTCAATTGTTGTGGTGGAGAGAAAATGCTTTTGTTTGAAAGTTTGTATTTTGATATGTTAGCTTGGTCTGGATTGAGAAATGAGAAATGCTGCTTTCATAGAGTGCATTTGAGAATTGGTTTAGCTTTCTCCAAGTTGGAATTTAGCCCCAGAAAATTGTCTGATTGAGGGAATGTGTGTGTGTGTGATTACTCCTAGAGCAAATCCTTGATACTTCGTTTGATGATAGTTTTGTAGAATAGGAATTCAACAAATCCAACTATTGAAGATTGTGTATGAATATGAATATGATGATTAGTGATTAAGAAAATCGAATTCAAGAGAAATTAGATATTTATAAGCATGCATATTACACGTATCAAATAGTTTTTAAAATTACATAATACTTAATTTACTATTCAAAGGGAGCTTTCATATCAACGATTGGATCAATGAAATTCAGTATTTATGAAAAAGCTATTTAGTATAGTATGTTTAGCCAGACTTATTATCGAGCAAGTGGGTCCCTGACCTCTTTTTCATATATAAGCCATATGCAAAAATAATGATTATTCTGTCATATACAGCCAAGGTTCATGCTGCATAGTCACTTTATGATGTGAGTATTACTTATGCCTAGTAATTTGAAATGATTTGATCTTAAGGCCTGGGCTTATCTTTTGCATTGATTTGAAGCAACGACTTGTCATGGAGTTTCATTGTACCTTAGTTCATTCAGTCATGTACTAGTGTCTTGTCTTTCTTCTTGGTTTGTTTTCCATCTATCCTGCTTCTGACATTTGAGCTGATTTGATAATCCATTACCATTTCTCTCTTCATTAATTTTGCTTTGTCAAACTTTCTTTTGCATCAACTCATGTTTATATCTCATATTCTAAGATTCTTTAATGCGCAGTTGGCATGATAAAGCAATGTTATTTGAGCAATATCACTGGAAGAAGGCAATGAAGAAGAATGAACCATATGAGTTCCAGGTATGCTACTTTACTTCCCTCTACCTCATTTTTCTTGGAATATTAAGCTGAACAGAGCTAATACCTTCGTATAACTTTGTGCTGTTGCAGTGGAACAAGAGGTGGGACAAGGACCACCGAGATTCGTACTACTTCAACTGGCCCGCTTACTTCCCCTAGGTCCTTTCTATTTTTGTTTCTTGCCGACATTGTCTTATCTTAAACTTTGGTTGCAAACCTGGAGAAAATTGATACCCCTCCCCCCTCATGCACTATCAAATTTGACATTTTGAATGTGACTTAAAAAGCAACTACAAGCATGTGTTTCTTGGGCCTGCGATTTTTTTTGGATTGCTGCAATTTGCTTTGTTAAAATACAATTTTTTTCTAAATAGATTAGAATTAGAAATCGTTAGAGAAAAGTAGTGACTGAAAGAGTTAGGTATGTTTGTTACTTGTAAGGAAGTAGAAGGTTGAAATGCTATTAACACCTAGGAGCTAGTCTTTCAGTCTTATGTCATCACCTCACCTATAACCATAACCATAATCATAATCATAACCATAACCATAACCATCTGGTCTTGTAAGGGTTGCTCATTATTGAATCTGTTCGCAAGGAATTGTGAATAACGGTTGCTACATGTGGATGGATCTGTGACCTTAGTGTATGTTTAGTTTCACGTTGCTCATCCATATAAACACTTCTAATCTTATCTCATGGTTTTTCATCATCAGACCATGTTCGGGTTAACTTCTTAGAAGCACTTATGGCTGACAGAATATTGTTGAAGCCAAACCAAAAAGATCATGTTTTTGAATTAAACATGAAAGTTTTTTTTTTTGGTAGTTTATTAACATGAAAGTGCTTAAGCTATTCTCAGTGAACATTATTATTTTTTCCTATAAAAAATCACATCCAGATTAAACTTATCAAACATAAATCATGTGACTTTCAACTAACTTTTACTATAATTAATTTCAAAAAAAAACTTTTACTATAATTAATTTAGTTAGGATCAATTCTATCCAAAAAAAAAATGATTGGCGCTAAGTTAAACACAGTTAAACAGGGCGGCGTCTTCAGTGAGACTTTTATCAAGTGGCTCATGGTGGTTCACTAAAAATTGACAAATTTGTTTCGGTAATCATGAATGAAAGTGCTAAGGTAGTGTTTGATGAACATGACGTAATGGAATGAAACGTGACAATAATGTTTTGTGTATTGTATTTGGTAACTCCAGATTATTAGAAAAGAACCATAAATTTAATTTGATATATATAAATAGTTGTTGATGTCCTCTCTCTACGATTTCTTTGCCTTTCTCATCCAATCGACCAGATCTATGATTCCTTGGGTGCCGCACCGCCTCCCTGCGCAGCAACAACCCCCTCTGTTTCCTTCCTTTTTCGATTGCTCCGCTATTCTCCTTTTCTTCTATCCTGACTTCGAGATCCGACAACCATTGCTTTTGTGGCTGCAAGGACTTCCGTTCTGATCCACTCACGAAAAAATTGAATTAATATTAGATTTTACAAATTATAAATTTACTATTTATTTAATTTTATTGAATAAATAAATCATTATATTATTTTTTGTTGTTGGAAAAACCAAACAAATATATTAATAATGGAAGGTACCAGCCAAAGTACAACAGATAGACAAAAGCCTTACAAATCGAAAAGGAAAAGATAACAGGAAACAAGAAACAATAACAAGTACCAGAAACATTGCCAAAACGATAAAAACTACACAAAACAAGCCAACCTCCCACAGTCCCACCCCTCATCGAATCATGACAACGGTGGGTAGATAATGTTTAACTCGTCCACTAACCCGCTTTCAACTTGCTCGTCTGTGCCTTCAAAGTGTAATCCTAGTAATTTCCCTACAGCCCATGCCTTCTTTGCCCTCGTTGGATATCCTTCTGGTCGAAGGACTGAGAGAGATGCCCCCTCAAGTGTCGTAGGTGTCTCTCTACGAAGTGGCGAACTTGATGAGAGATGTGGACCCGCTGAGGTAGAAGAGGAATTAGGAAGAATTTTTCGAGGTCTTCCTCTTCCTCGCTTCGGATTGCGAATTTGGTTTGGTAAAGATACTGTTTTTGTCCTGAACTCAACATCAATGTCAAGATCCACAGATGAAAAAACCGATGGTGAAAAGGTTGTAACCGGGAAGTCCACCCCATGAGCCTGCCTGCATTTTTGTCCAAGCCCTTTAACAACCTTGGCCCAATTTGGCCTATCATAGGGAAAAAGGCCTTAATGGCCAAAGTAAACAAATCACTCCCCTGTCCATTATTTGGTAAAACCCCAGATAAGATGCTCAACATTGACTTCCAGAGGTTTGCATCACCACTAGCCACACGTGAAAAAGTTGATATTCTGGGAATTGGAATAATGATCTCTAAAGGCCCCACCTTAACCAGAAAGTCACTGCCACATGTCACGGAAAACGACAGGTGTGGTCTAGCCTCCTGACCACCTAACCCTTCTGATGAAAAATTCAAAATCTTCCTCGAAATGTCGAAACAAAAGCCTGGACTTGCTAAAGTTGTGTGGATCACTACCAGTTTAGAGCCCTCTTCATCAACCGGAGACCGTACGCTGCCGTTGCCTCCGTGTTTTCCATCAGCAACGTCGACAACATCCTCCCTGGACTGGGCGAGACCCCAGGGTCCCTCGCCCAGGGGACTCAGCCTTAGGCGCGGAACATGCCTGGACCTTGGGCCGCTCTCCCCAAGGCCCAACCGGCCCATTTAGACAGAATAAAGGCACGAAGGCCCAACCCCAAATCTATAAATAGGGGACGATCACCAATTGTAAGGGACTCTTAGCTCATTTAACAATAACAATATTGAAATTCAGTTATATTTTCTCTCCCTAAACAGTTATGAGCTCATCTCTCTAAAATCTCCGATCACATTCCACACTAGAGGTGAGCACGGGTCGGGTGCGGTCGGTTTCGGGTCTAAAAAGTCCAAACCGCCGAAAACCGACTAGGCAATATATTGGCCCAATTCCGACCGAATCTTCATTCGGATAGAACGGGTGACGGGTAGAACGGGTGACGGGTTGAACGGGTGGGTTTGAACGGGTTGGACCAGTGTTGGGCTGTATTTTTTTTTCACCCAAGAACAACATAGAGGGATAGAAGGAAGAAGCGGCCATCCATGAAGCACATCATCAAAAGAAAGGAAAACAAATGGAGTTTTCAGGCCAAAAAATGAAATTAAAAGTAGATAAGAACGTAATTCATATATTTCATGAGCTCACAAATAGGAAACAAATGGCTGGTGACTAATAAAAATCTATCATATTAAACTTCTTGAAACTTCACATTCTAGCACTTAAAGTTACATTTTAAACAAAAGAAAAAGAACTATGAATACAATGGCATAAGCAAGAGTAAGTGAGACAATGCTGACCCACCGGCCACCGACTTCAGTCATGCTTCTTCTTGAGTTATCAACAATTTACTTCCACTTATCCACTTATAACATTAATAGTAGCGTAAATAAAAGGATGGAGGTTCTTCAAGCAATACATCAACTGTGGGTGCCGCGACGGGAGGATAACGACCAAACAATATTCTTCGACAGTGGAAGATGACGGAGCTGGAAGGAAAGAAAGAGTCTTTGCAAGGAATTGAAGCAGAGATAGAGAGAAAAGAGTCTTTGAGATGGAAAGAGAATGTCAGAAGGCTAACGTTTTGAGTCTTTGAGATTGAGAGAGTGGGAGACAGCTGGCTCTATGCATGTCACATTGTCAATATCATGAGTAGTGTAGCTGCATAAAGCAGGCATAGGGTGGCTCTCACGTGATTTTATTTAGTGCTTCGGGCTGGTACGGGTTTCGACGGAAATTTTTACCAGACCCGCACCCGCCCGGTTTCACCAGTATCTACCTCGCACAAATCACCCGAAAACCCGTGAACCCATTAAGTGCCTGTTTGGGATTCCGTTGGAAACGTGGTGTTTGAATTAACGTGATTTCAGGCAACGTGATTTTAGTATAAATGTGTTTGATAAACGTGATTTATGTTTGGATGATTTGTAACAAACGTGATTGTGAAAAAATGAATATTGTTTGGATGAATGAATCAAACTCACGTTTAGAATTAAATAAAAAAAAAGACATTATTATCCTAATTTTCCAAACATTATAACTGTGGGTATAAATTAATAACAAAGGTGGAAAAATCATCACATCATAGGGCAGATGGTGCTTGGATAATAAATAGATTACATGTTCAAAGTACAAATACACAAACTAGTGATTTTGCATGCTCTCTACAATTTGATCTCTAATTGAATTCCGAACAAAATCCATTTCTGTCGAAGAGGCAACAGTTATGGATGGATTCTCACCAACTTGATTGTCATTGTCATTTTCAAGGATATCTTCATCTTCAAAGCGCATGAAATCAGAATCAGTAGTTGATTTCCTTCGAATAAAGTTATGAATAGCCATCGTCGCAATAACTATTTGCACTTGTGTCTCAAATTTAAAACTAGGCATGCAACGTAACATTGCAAATCTATTTTTCCATACCCCAAAAGTCCTTTCTATTGTGCATCGTAAACTCGAATGATAATAATTGAACACTTCATTGTTGCTTGCAAATCCAGTTGAGCGTCTAAAATCTGGAAGGTGGTAGCGTTCAGATCTATATGGACCAATATAGCCAACTGGTGTTGGATAGCCAACATCAACCAAATAATATTTTCCTATTAAAAAAATATGGTCATGTATATTGTGATTTTAATGCATACATATAGATAAAATATAGTAACAAGAATCATACCTGGAGGTGGATGTGAGAAATTCATTGAGGCTGTTGTGAGAGCATTTTCAAATACACGAGCATCATGTGCAGTGCCTTCCCACCCCGGTAATGCAAAAATAAAACACATGTCCCAATCACATACAGCCATTATATTTTGTGTGGGATATCCTTTTCTTCCAATATATCTGGGTTGTTCACTAGAACTAACCACACATGGGATATGAGTACCATCAATGGCTCCTATAGCATTTTCAAAAAAGGGCCAATATCGTCGGTCATTTTGAATTTTTTCATTAACATTACGAAACCTTCGATCTTGTGGCTTAATGTATTCAAATGACAACTTAAGACAAGCAACTAATACTCTGTGGAAATGCCTACTTACAGTCTCACCAGAATGTTGGAACCTTTCCTGCATCATCCTGTTTCCCTCTCCATGACCAAGCAAGTTCAAGAACATTCCAACCATTTCTTCTATCCCCATTCCTTTAGTTGCTTGTAAACCATGTCCAACCAATTCATTGCAGAATTGATAAAATACATGTTTTTCCATTCGAAACATCTCATAACAACGGATGGGATGCCCATGTAAAATTTCTTGCACCCACGCATGCCCTGTTTGATCACCGTCCCTTCGTGGCTCTTTGCATAGATATTTTACTGTGTATTGACCAATTAAAGCACTGACCTCTTCATTCTCCCTTATATCATCTTCTAAAATAGAAAGTAACATAGATTCCTCAGACTGATCTTCCAAAGATTCTTCATTCCAATCATCCATTGATCTTGTCAAACCTATCAATATAAGAAACAATTTATGATTAAAAACTCAAGTACTACATTTACTATATGATAAAATGATACGTTGGAATGAGATGCTTCTTGGACAATATTGGTACTAAGATCAGTTACTATTCTTATTTCTAGAGCACGAAATGTATCCTGGGGAAAGGGTGTATAATCAACTCAAATCTATGTGTGCATATTTACGTTGCAGGCTCATTGGCCCTTCCCCAAAGACCAAAAAATAAGAAATATCAGCAACCAAGACATTAATTGGCATATGTGCTTTATTTGAGCAACCAAAATAATGGAAGTGAGTGCTCATTGAAACTATAATGCAAACAGTTTTGACAGTAACATGTCAGTTTCCTAAGCCCAAACACTCAATAACAAGCATATCAGTGGGATATCTAACGAGCAAATTTGAAAACATTAAGCCAATTGAAACCTGGATAAAATTCAATAATTTTCCTTTGACCTTTCCAAAGTTTAGGCTTGACAGAAGGGAAGCCTTAGCTCAAAGCACACTCAAAGCAACTTTCCTGCATACCACATAAGAACCACATAAATTCACTCATCAGTCCAAACCTTGCATAAACACCAATAATGGATGTCCAAGTCACAAGATCTTTGTTAATCATCCTTTTCAGATTTTTATTGCATCCATATTAGTAATACCAAAAGCATATAATAAGTATAGCACAGCACAGCATAACACTACTTCTGCAAATAATCACTTGCATTGTATAAAACATCACTAAAGAATTGCATGCATAAAGAAAAATATCTTTCATTCATTTTCTTCTTCAAATACAAGACAAAACAACATTTAAGTTTTCAAAGCTCTAAATTCATAACAAACAAACCATTAAGGTTATACTACATTCATATGCTTAATTTTGTAGAAGCAGTACTAGTACATAACACAATACACATCACCCACGACTAGGAAATGGGTTATAAGCTGCATACTTAAGCCAATCCAACAAGTTTTTATCATATCCTTTCAAGGATGCAAACATAATCCTTGCATCCTTTATCATCATGAGTTGACAACATCTAGAATGCAATTCAGGATCACTTGTAATAGCCTCCATTTGTTGAATCTCAGCCATAACTTCACCAATAGATGAACCGGGAGCTACAAGTGTGTTTATAGCAGTGGTGCGTGACTCAGATGCATCCGCTATCTTAGTTATTGCATCAGCTATTTGTTTTGAGGCAGGCTCTTTTGTCTTTTTCTTGTTCTGATTTTTTGCACTAGTCTCAACCCTTTTCCACTTCCCAGTGCTAGTTTCACTATTATTTCCTTGGGAAGTACTTAAATTTATATTTTGGAATTCATTGCTTACTCCAACACTTGGTACAGCGCTACCATAAATAAGTTCTTCACTATCTCCGGATCCTTCCTCTCTATCTTCTTCATCACTCTCTAAGCATGGACGATAAACATCATCATTTTGGCTTAGGCCATTAGGTAATATCCCAGAAGTAGGTGCCCACGCAGACTTTCCCGTAGCCACCACATCCTTAAACATAATAGTTAGTTCTTCACCAAAAGAAAGTCCTTTCTCTCGATATTTTCCATATAGTGGATTTTCCTGCAAGTTTTCAACTAATTAACACCATATATTATGTGAAAGGAATGAAAATTTTACAACTTTGCATTAAAAAATTCATACCAATTGCTTTTTCTCCCACCATTCATCTGGAGCATCTACGGTATTCTTTGCCTTATCCCATCCCAAACCTGTTTCCTTTTCAAATAACTTGTACCATGCTTGCCACTCCCTTCTAAAATTATCCCATTTGTTTTTTAACTTGGGCTTATCATAATTTCTTCCAGTTGATGCATTAAATTTGGTTAAAATAGATATCCACCCTTTCTTTGTAAAGCTGGATCCTAAACGTTCCCCTTTATGATGTTCAGCCAAACATAATTTGACATACAACTTAGTTGCTTGAAAATCCCATGTAGCCTTTGAGTTATCCATAATGTATTTCTCTCTTTTGTTGTTACCCATTGTTCTATCACAAAAAGATATCAAACATGATAAAAGTGCATATAACAGTATTATACTATTATTGGTCATAGCAAATTACTATAATTCAGCATCTCATTACTATAATATCATAACAGAAATTGAAACCATTAGCTGAAGACTCATAACAGTAGCAAAGAGGTGCTAAAGATCATGCAAAATTCTATAGAACACTTAGCAATTATTAGCAAGAAAAAGAACAACACATTTCTATTACAAGCAAGAGAAAAAATACCAAGTTACTAACGTCACAAACATACAAACTTTAGCATAAATAGGGACCTAAAATCTAGTCAATATGCAGTTTTTCTAATGTCAGTAGATTGAGCATGGGATTTCAGATCAGCATGTCAAAAAGAAAATATTGAATAGAAAATTACACAGTTTTTTAGATCAAGCCTCAGTTTTGATTTTGGAACATTAAAAGAGACCAAGACCCAGTTTTTCACCTTACACACATGAATATTGAATAGCACAGTCATTTAAGCAAGAATAAACAATAGCAAGAGTAGAATAATTACAAACCTAATAGCTTGCAAGATTGAACCAAGAAGATGGATTACAAAGAGAACCCTCTTCAAACACTCTTCAAGTCCTCAACCATCCACTGTGATAGGGTGAACCAATGCACTTCAATATATAAATAGAGAGACCAAAGGAATAAACAAACTAAGAAATAAATGGATTTATCACTTGCCTTTAATTCTCTATCAGATGCATATAAGATGAGTTGGTGAGTGAGGTAAGGATTAGAAAGCCAAAATTCAATTCAAGGTCTGAACCAATGTTTGATGCACCTACTTGCATTTACTTGCCTTTAAGAGAGTTGGTAATTCCATATCTGAAATTCCATGCTCAAGGAGTAATAAGCAGAACAAGTAATAAATGAAGGGAAGTAAATTTAAAACGTGAACAGATTATAAGAAGCATTATATATAAACAATTGTGGTTTCTATTATTCTATAATTTTTAAAGAAAGTGTGCAAAATGAAAAGAACTCTCTGGTTGAAAAAAGAAAAAAAGAACTCTTTGGACCTCAAATTATAAATTCAATTTTCCCTATACCAGAGGAGCTTTTAGACTCAACTAACCGACTATACCAGAGGCTTCTTGCTACTGCAGGGATTGAATTCTGAAGAAGTTTTACCTGCCTTTGATCAACTTTGGAGAAGCTTTGCTCCCTCAAATGTCCTGACCTTTGGAGAGGCTTTGCTCCCTTAATTGTGATTTTGCAGCAAAAGTGTGGAACCAGTGCTACAAGTGGTTGAATGTGTCTTCAGCTCTGCCTTTGGATTGCCAAGCTCACTTCCTCCAACATGGCAGCGAATTTGGGACAGATTTGCAACGAAGGGGGTTCAAAACAATCTGGGTTGCGGTTCTCTGGTCCCTTTGGCTAGAAAGGAATAAAGTTATCTTTAGAGGAGGCGAGAAGAATGCTGAGAGAGTGTGGGAGTTGGCTCAACTTACCTGGAACTGGCTCAGAGCTAGACGCAGCAATTTCAGGGTATCACTCTATGAAAACCCATTTTATTGCCTCAGAACGTGCGATTTCCAGATCCAGATCGAGATCGAGCATGGAGGCAAGTTCCAGAGACCGGGATTGAGCACGAATGCGATTTCCAAACCAGGATCGAGCACGACATGGGCAAACTGAACAAAGTCAGGGAAGGTACCATGGGAAAAAAATCAAATTTATGCCTTCCTTTCAACGGTCGAACGCTCCAACGCCTAACGCTCCAACGCCCAACGCTCCAAATTATCGATTCCAGTAGAACACCGTTTTGGTGAATTTTAGCGTTTTTGCGTTGCTGCAAACGCTCATCCAAACGGGGACGGAAAGTTTCGGAATGACGTTTCGGTGAACGCAACGCGCGTTTGATGCTAAAAACGCTATCCCAAATAGGCCCTAAAACCCGCCCGTTTGACAAAAAAATGATCTCGGGTTGATCGGGTACGGGTCGGAAGCGGGTTTGTGCTCACCCCTATTCCACACACTCTTGGCACTATGCCTTGATTCTATGTTTTTGGCGAGAACACTCCCTAATTGGTTGACCTTCCGAGCTTTAGGAGTTGGCTACGACTGTGGTGTTGGAAGGCCAACAACCTCCTTGATGTGAACCAGTAAAAAGGGAGAGTGAGGCCACACCAGAGGAAGAGTCCTCCGGATTCCACCCACCCTTGAAAGGTGTTACTGATTCCAAAGGAGCTTTTAACTTGTGTTGCACTAAACATGGGGAAGCCTCAGTAAAATCCTCTCCTATATGCAAATCTTCTCATTCATGTGTGGTTTCATCTTCTATCAAACAATTAGAAAAGCGAATTACAGGGAAGCCAATTTCTGGAAACAGAGCAACATCTGGAATCCTTGGCCCCGAAACACAAAACCTTGAAGTACCTAAAATTATCCTTTCCTCATCGAAAGAGCAAAACACCTCACGCCGCTCATCCATCTTGCCCGACAAAACGTCACGCCATGATTTAGAAAGATAGCACGAATCACCAACCTTTCGCAGCCAGCCTTGAGAAACAGGGGCCTCCACCTTCTTCAATGGCGTCGAAGTTTGGGATCTCGCCTGCTTGACCTATCTGGAACATCCTTAGGAAATTTAGCAAAAGAAACAGACAGGGAACACCCTCCCAATTTCATCTCATGAAGAAATTTAATTTTTTTAAAAGCATGATCCCTGGACACAAATCGAGCGAAACTGAAGCGAGAAACCCTCCCTTGCTTCTTCATTCTCTGGACGAAAACACTCGCTAGCTTCCCGTGTTTCACAAATAGGTCTTTAACTTGATAATACCCTACCGATTCTGCAATTCCATCAATGAAAAGAGTGGTACAACTCTGAGAAACAACATCCAACCATGAGAAACGGCGTTTTCGACGACCTCCTCCATCGTCTGCATTGTCACCTTGATCCTGACCATCACCTTCATTGTCCGTGTCGCCGTCCTCCAAATCTCCTTCACTGACGGCGCCATTCAGTGAGGCTGCTAGGGAAAGGGAAACCCTAGCAGAGAAAGTTGGCACTCGCATGTGATTTGTTATGTTACATTGTAATTTTTTTTACAATTATAAATCATTATATTATCAAAATAAATTTAACAAAAAAAATTTAAAACTTAAAACTACTATTAAGATTTTAAATAATCACAATTTATTATTGTCTAAAGTTACGCGAGTCTGCCCCTAAATGATAGCTCATTTGGTAAGAGCAAGAAGACATGTGAATTAGGTGGGGTGGGTCCGAGGATCAATCCCTATAGAGTACAATTTTTCTTTCCAATGTATAAAAAAAAGTTATGCGAGTCATTTTGAAATTGCATAATTGACATATAAGATGCTATATTGTATTGGAATAGAAACATTAAACATATTGAAAAATGGTTAGATTAAACACCATATAATATTTAAAAGACTTAATTCCAGTTTGGGTCCCTGATGTTTCACAAATGTGCGGTCTGCATCCCTTGTGTTTAAAATGTGCGGTCAAACTCCCTCATGTTTCTAAAACGATCGATTGAAGCCCTTCCGTCCATCTCTGTCAGTTGACCAAACGGAAAATATAGGCTACTAATTGGTGACGGAAATAATCCGTCACAAAACCCCTTAGCCTCACACATTTCAGAATCATTACGTTCTTCTCCTTCAAAGTTCAAACACGCTGCAACCAGCCACACAAGGGAATAAAAACATAGTCTATTTGTGTCCAAATTAAGACTTTGGTTTCAAAATTTCAGACATGATTCAAAATAGACTATGTTTCTTCTTATATACAAACTTTCATTAGCTATCAAGTTCTTATATACAAACTCACATTAGCTTTCTGAAAATTTCATTCCTTGAATGCATCTTCTCGAGCATTACTCATGCAGAAGTTGGATCGCAGTGGCACCACACCAAGGTTTATCCCTTGGCCCTTGCCATTTTTGCTTTTCATATTTTGAGATCATCAATATGACAGTATATAATCTCTCATCTTGTGCTTTTATCGGCAGCATGGTTGGTTTCCTTGGTGATTCTGTTGTCAACAACACAAGCTTTAACCTGCCAGAAGCAGGGAATATACCTGTATTGCCAATTGGAGGTCTCCAAATTCCCACAGCTGGCAATTCCTTCAGTAGATACTATTGGTGTTCCAAGTGAATGCTTAATGTTAAAGAATATGTTTGACCCCAAAGCTGAGGTAGCTAAATTGAACCTATACTTGGAATTTCTTTCTACCACACTTCTGTTTTTGTCTAATGATATTACTTGCTCGATGTGCTGCAGACGAAACCGGATTTTGATTTGGATATGAAAGAAGATGTTGAAGCAGAATGCTCTAAATTTGGGAAGTTAAAGCACATATATGTTGATAAGTAAGTAAACTAGTATCTTATGTTTCTTCTTTGACTTCTCTAAGACTATAAGATTGTGCAATTTTCATTTGATTATTGTTTCTTTGACAGGAAAAGTGCTGGTTTTGTCTACTTAAGATTTGAAGCTACTCAAGCAGCAATAGGTGCCCAAAGGGCCTTGCATGGAAGATGGTTTGCAGGGAAGATGATCACTGCAAGCTTCTGAAACCAGAGACCCAGATCTGGTCTTTGGAATTTTGAAACCAGACTCTTAGGTTGTGTTTGGATGAGAGATTGTAGAAATTTAAGGGATTTTGAATGCTATGGAATTCAATTCAATTGAATTCCCTTGAATTTCAAATTTTATTGTTTGGATAAAATGGTGAAATTCCCCTCAATTGTAAAATTCTTTGTTTGGGTAATATAATTGAATTTCCTTCATTTAAATTTTTTATCTTAATATAATCGGCCGAAAACCCGAAAGTCGGCCGAAAACCCTAAAAATCATCTCAACTCTAAAAAATCGACCGAAACCTTAAAAGTCGACACAAAACCCTAAAAATCGGCCCAAAACCCAAAAATCAGCCCGACTCTAAAAAATCGGACGAAAACTCAAAATTCGATACAAAACCCTAAAAAGTGACCCAAAACCCTAAAATGGCAAGAAAACCCTAAAAATAGGCCGAAAATGTGAAAGTCGGCTCGAAACTCAAAAATCGGCCCATAACCCTAAAAATCGACCCGACTCTCAAATATCGGCCGAAAACCCTAAAAATTTGCCCGTCACTAAAAAATTGACCGAAAACCCAAAATCGGCCCATAACCCTAAAAAGCGACCCGACTCTCAAAAGTCGGCCGAAAACCCAAAAAATTGGCCCGACTCTAAAAAATCGGCCGAAAACTCAAAAGTCGGCACAAAACCCTAAAAATCGGCATGACACTCAAAAATTGACCGAAAAACCTAAAACCCGACCTTTCGGGTTTTGGGCCGATTTTGAGTTTTCAGCCGAATTTCGAGTTTTCGGCTGATTTTCGAGTTTTCGGCTGATTTTAGGGTTTTGAGTCGATTTTTGAGTTTGGGGTCGACTTTCACATTTTCGGCCGATTTTTAGGGTTTTGGGCTGACTTTCGAGTTTTCGGCCGATTTTTTAGAGTAGGGCCGATTTTTTAGAGTCGGACTGATTTTTAGGGTTTTGAGCCGATTTTTGAGTTTTCGGCCGATTTTTGAGTTTTGGGTCGATTTTTGAGTTCCAGGCCAACTTTCACGTTTTCGGCCGATTCTTAGGGTTATCGGCCAATTTTTAGGGTTATGGGCCGATTTTGGGTTTTCTGTCAATTTTTGAGTGTCGGGTCGATTTTTAGGGTTTTGTGTTGATTTTTGAGTTTTCGGCCGATTCTTAAGGTTATCAGCAATTTTTTAGGGTTTTGTGCTGACTTTCGAGTTTTCGGCCGATTTTTGAGAGTCGGACCGATTTTTAGGGTTTTGGACCAACTTTCAGTTTTTCGGCCGAATTTTTAAGCATCGGGCCAATTTTTAGGGGTTTGGACCGATTTTTGAGTTTTTGGCCGAGATTAATTTTTTTGACTAAACTTAGATAGGGTTAAGGGAGAGATGAAGAATTTGAAATTCCTCCTATTTTGAGGTGATTTCAATTACCCTAATTTCTATTGAGTAAAATACCTCATTTAATTACTAGTAATTTGAGAATTCCTCACATTAAATATCCAAACACGGTATTTTAATTGAAGGGATTTGAAATACCCTCTAAAATTACATTCCCCTCAAATATTCCCCCATCCAAACACAATCTTAGGGAAGATGATCACTGCAAGCTTTTGAACCCCCATCGCTCCAAACCCTCCAAAAACCAACCCAGATCCCAGAAACCTGTTTGTTCATCGTTCAGAATCAAAAACCTTGTTCACCCAGAAACCTGTAAAGAAGCACAACTGCAATGTAAATCACCACCAACATCCAGGCATCACACATTCAAAAAAATTGTATTTCCAGAAACCCAAATCGAGAGATGCGGGAAGTAGATGCGAGTGAAGCTTAGGAAACTCAGCCCCCTCCCCTCTCCTTCCAGAAATCAAACACAAACCAAGAAAATTAATTTTACCCACCGATCCTTCACATCATTCCTCCACATCCTCGCCCTAGCCTTCGTCTTCCTCCTCTCATACCCACTCGAACGGATCTGGGACTCAATTATTCTCCACCATCACTACTACAGAAATGACATTTTACCACGCCTCAATTGCCACGGTTATAGGCGGAACCGTGGCAAAAGCTCAATTGCCACGGTTATAAGCGGAACCGTGGTAATAGGGTATAATATTTTATTATTTTTTTTAGGGACCGTGACAATAGAAATTTTCTCCAATTTTTTTGAGAAGAAAACCCTAAAGCTTTGCAAACCCTCTCCCTCCCACGCTCTATCCCACTCTCCACACTCCATCAACCTGCCGACGAAGCTTCAATCTGTTCCCGTCCCTCTCTCGTTTCCCTGTCCTTCCCTCCCACTCTTCATCGACCTGTCCCTCTCTCCCACCAGCGAATTTAGTGCGGATAATTCTGAGACAGAGCGAGCCGCAGAGGAAGCTTCGTGGAGAAAAGAGGAGGCTGCAACTGCGGCTGAGCGAGCGACAGTTGAACGATGTTGACGGAGAGGCGAGAGAAGGACGTAACAGAAATCTATTTTTGATTTTAAGCTCCGATCTGTTCTGTTCACGCCATTCACCTAGGGTTGCAGTCCCTCTCGACGCTTGGGCCTTCTCTTCCATCGAAGTCACACCACACCTTGCAACTTCGTCACCCACTCCGACAAAGTCTTCGTTCTCCGTCCAAGTCGCTGTTCTCTATCAGTCGTTCTCCATCACTAGGGTTCTCTGTCACGCTCTCTCTGCCGTGTCGTTACCGTCCTTCATTGATTGTTGAGTCATTTTAGGTATCCATTTTCTTGCTCTATCTCTATATCTAACGCTTAGATGTTTTGTTTCTTTATATGTTTATCAACAGTTCTGTTATTTTGTTTTTCTTAGCCTGCACCACTTACCTCACTGTTAATGTTGGAAATACTGAACCGTAAGATTGCATAGAGAAGTATGAGTTCTGGGTTTAGTCTTTAATTGGTGTTTGCAGTTCGTGTCTATAAATATAACTAAGCTTCAGCAATTCAGAAATGGAATAGATGACGGAGAGAATTGCTATTGGGGGAGGATATGTCTGGTGGAGGAAAGGGTGTTTCATCAGCTCTGGCACTGTCAAATGCATTCCCAAACCTTGCTGGTATGTTGACTTTTTACTTTCTTTATATGCTGCTTGAATCATGATGGATAAACATTATGATGTTACTTCCATTTTCATGAGCTCTTGATAGAAGAAATGTTTCAAATAGCTCTTGTCAGTTTCTCATTGTTTTCTTGCTGAGAATGCAGCTGCTGTTTTTGGTGAACAAAAGCGCCTAGAGTCGATGCTGCCCGAGAGGAGAGCCAGATGGAGAAAGGAAATTGATTGGCTTCTATTAGTGACAAATTATGTTGTTGAGATGGTCCTACTAAACAAAAATCAAAAGATGGATCCAGCATGGAGGTAACCCTCCTCACTCACTCTATTTTTCCTATGTTCCTTATTGTCCCTATGATAGTTGTTATATGATTGATCCTCATCTTTGAATGAATAGATTATGACAACGCGACAACGAACAGATCTCCATATGAATATCCCTGCCTTAAGAAACCTTGACAACATGCTTATTGTAAGATCATTAACCAAAATGATCATTATTTTTCTATAGATAAGTCTCAATAGGTTGTTAGCTCTTAAAAAAACTTGCTGATGATGAGCAGGACTGTCCAGATAACTTCAAAGACCAGAATGAGTTCTACTATGTATCACAAGATGCAGATGATGCAGATAAAGATAGTTCAAAGAGAAAAAATGATGACAAGTGGTCCTACACCTAAGGTTCCTGCAGAGGGTTCATCTGATGTGGTGATGGCCATAAATGCACAGACCCTATCGGAGATGGAGATCCCTGAAAGCTATATTGAATCCCTACCCAAGGTAAGTAAAAAAGAACTAGTATCTACATATAAGTTTTCTTGATTAACATTTTCATATCTTTTCACATTATAAATTTTGGTCTTTTTACTTCTTTTACAGAATGGTGCGTTAATTATGACCAGAAAGACAAGAGCCAAAAAAGTTTTTCTTCAATGACTTGTAGAGGAGTGATTCATATGTGATTTGATTACAGAATGGTGCGTTAATTATGACCAGATAGACAAGAACCAAAAAAGTGTTTCTTTAATGACTTGTAATCGGAAAACTTTCAAGGAGTTTTCTGAATTCTGAAGTGTTTGAGTTTCACATGATCATGTTTAATCTGTCCTTAAATCCTAAGAAATCAAAGAGAAAGATAGCAGATAGGTCTTGATTAGGACAATTATTCTACTGAGTCTGTCTAATATGCTGGCAATGCATGCTATTTACCCATGGAAAAGCTGATCTAGCTTAATGAAGATTTAAAGAACAGACGTATGTTGTACTAACACGAGCTGAAGTTTGTTTTTCTCTTTCAGACAATATCCCAGGTTTTCTAAAGTTCATTTGACTGAGGGAGCACACGCACACACTTCTGCAATATAGTATAAATAGGGGTAGGTGGGTATATTTAATGAACTTTAGAGATCATTTTATCAGGTGGTGATATAGGCTGCTGAACTTAGGTTTGGTTTGTTTTGATTATGCTTAAATGTCATTTTGGATAGGTTTTGATAATATGCATGTTATTTGTTTTTAAGAGCATGTACATGTTTTCGTTTTCTTGATAGTGAAAGTATGCTGGTAACTCATTAAAACTAAGATATGACCAACAAAATCAGAACTGATATCACAGTTTGATCTGTTGTTTCAAATTTGTGATGATATTTATAAAAATAAGGTGATTCATACCCTTTTCGTGATCTAATTTCGGATTTGAATTTCAAAGGCATGATGTGTGTAAGTTGCAGGTAAATGTTTATATACAGCAGAGCTGTGTGTTGCCAAGCAGTGTTTAGTTTCTTCAAACTCCATATTTGTCTTCTGTTGTTCTAGCACCTGCCTTCTTCAAACTCTCATGAAGGTGCTTCCTTTTCTTTCCTAATCAAATATTCTTATTTATTTAGAATGCTAAATGTGATTTGTTCTAATTTTTGGTTTAATGATTGAATGATTTACATGATTATTATTGTGGGTAAAGCCCTACAATGGAAAGAGTTAGGAAAATAAGACATGATATGGTTATAGTCATAGATACATGTACTGTTATTTCCTTTATAGTGCTTCACAACTTCATATGAGTTGATGTAGATGTGCATCTTGTAATGGAAAAAGTTTTCTAGTACTTCTTTTCATTTGCCTATTGTTTTTTGAACTTCTTTTTGCTAGTGGAGAGTGCATCTTGGCCCCAAGGTCTAGAATCTCAAATAAATCATGGTTTTCTTAAACTCGAATTGACCCGATTTGCCATGTCATCATATTCATATATTTATCTTATTTGAGTGCATCTTGTTTGCTGAATTTATAGGTAAACACCATAGAAAAAGAAAGATCTTTGATGATCATTAGGTTTAAAATGTTTGTCAAATATGTGGCTTACTTGATTCTTAATTGATTTTAAAAATCAAAGTTGTATTTTCCTCTGGAGCATTTTGGTGAAGGTTGATGCATGTAGCTGCCCGACCTAGTGGGAAAAGGCTAGATTTGTAATAATAATGATTTTGTTAATGGCTGAATAAATTATATAGTTAAGAGGGAACTAATAGAGATAGTGGTTGAGTAAAATGACTTGCAAATATTTGAAATTTTAGCTGTCTTACTTTTTCAGGCTAGGCTATGGAAGGACTACAAATTTTTAATGGTCTGGAGTGTGAGATAGCTTGCAGTTCTTCGAAGGTATTGAATATCAATTGTTACTTCTACATATTTTGTCAATATATGTCTTTATTCACTTTAACTGAGTAATTCTTCTTGTTAAGAGGCAAAGTTATCAGTTAGATGTAGATTATTTAGAGTGTATGAGTTTGACCTCTAGCAGGGCATCCCATTTTAGTATCACAATCTCTTTCTCATATCTCTATGTCCTTTACTTTTTTTTTCCATCTTTGTAGTTATTTTGCACATCTTGCTGATTATGCATTTGATTAAAGTAATTATGTTGGATTGTGTTTTTGAACTGCCAGTCCTTACATTTTCTTAACGACACCTTTTGCATGTTGTTAGGTGTCATATGTTTTAGATACCGACAATGTCTTATATCGAACGAGAAGTAAAAGAAAGGTAGCAAAGTCTTCGAATATTAGTCCAAGCAGAGCTCCACGGTTCCATGTCACATAATAATATGTAAATAGACGTAATTAGTGAGGTAGATGACATATTTTCAATTCATTTTTGTCACTAGTGTATTATTTTTCATTTCCTTTAGCTGCTACATTGTTGAGGTTACTTTTAATGAAATTTGGTGGCTGCAATTATTCTCAGTTACTTTTTATGAAAGTTGGTGGCTGCAATTAGTCTAAGTTACTTTTTATGAAATTGTGGCTGCAATTATTGATGCAATTGGGTAGTTGACTACGTGGTCTCTATTGCAACGGTTATGTAACCGTGGCAATATGTGGCCTCTATTGCCACCACATATTGCCACGGTTAAGTACGTAACCGTGGCAATAGAGACCATCTATTACCACGGTTATGTGCGTAACCGTGGCAATATGTGGCCTCTATTGCCACGGTTACCAACTACGACCCGTGGTTACAGGCGAAGCAATTGCCACGGGTCACCCTTGAACCGTGGCAATTGCTCAATTGCCACGCAAGCTATCGCCACGGTTAAACCGTGGCGAAAGGGCGTGCAGAACTGTGGCAAAAGGCATTTTCTGTAGTAGTGCATCGACTTCGCTGTTGATGTTGCTGCTGTTATTGGGGTTAATGTAGTGGGTTTGGGTTCTTCCCTCTCACCCAAAATGGTTTTATTAGAGGGATTGGTGAGAGAGGGGACAGAGGTGGTGCGTCCAGTTAAGAAAGGAAGAAGAGGAGAAAAAGGAACAAAATCTGGTCTGGGAAGCTTTAATTAATTGTTCTGCATTACCAGTACCTGCTAGAAAGGAAGAAGAGGAGAAAAAGGAACAAAATTTGGCAGAGCTTGATGATGATGGAGTTGTTTGTTTTTCTCCTGTGTCTCTGTTGATTCTGAAATGTGTGAGGAAGAAGAAAAAGGTATTTGCTGAAGGATTTTGTGACGGATTATTTCCGTCACCAATTAGTAGCCTATATTTTATGTATTAAATAAGTGACAAGTCAGCATTTCCGTTTGGTCAACTAACGGAGATGGACGGAAGGGCTCCAATCGACCGTTTTAGAAACATTAGGGAGTTTGACCGCACATTTTAAATACAAGGGATGCAGACCTCACATTTGTAAAACATCAGGGGCCTAAACTGGAATTAAGCCTATTTAAAATTATATTTTTTCTAAAATATTTCAATACAATTGCCGTTGATTTTATTATTTATTATAATTAAAAATTATTCTTAAACCAAAATTTTTTTTGGTACATCGGAAACATAAATTGCACCCGCCAGGAATCGATCCCTGGACATCCCCTACCCAACCCATATGTCCCCAGCTCCTACAACTTGAGCTATCCTATGGGTATACAATAAGAATAAA
The DNA here is from genome assembly GCF_012489685.1 of Lotus japonicus. Classification (NCBI taxonomy): domain Eukaryota; kingdom Viridiplantae; phylum Streptophyta; class Magnoliopsida; order Fabales; family Fabaceae; genus Lotus; species Lotus japonicus. The sequence goes on from NC_080045.1 coordinate 13,392,721, forward strand.
TGTTAAATAATTAAATAAAATTTATTCTTATAAAATATTATCAATAAATTTGTTCAACGCATGAGCCTTATATATAGTATATAGTATACAAACCTTTTCTCTCTTATAAATAATTTATAATTTGACCCAAAGCTAATATTTTATAATTAGTAAATATTTTATGAATTTTTATACATTCAATTTTAAATCCAAGTAAAGTATTAAAATAATAAAATACATATTAAAATTAATTTGGATCAAAAATGACTTTTTATGGTAAAAGTAAACCTTAGAATATAAAAAGTTAAAACAGTTTTAAAATATCTTACTTTTGAAAAGTTTTAAATTTTATTTATTTAATATCTTATTAAAATTGATCAATTAGGCATGATATTGATGAAAAATTGAATATTTACTAAATGAGTTCAGGATAGTAAAATATTTATGTATTGATCATAATATATTTTCGCTTTCGAATATGTATCAATTGAAAACAATGATTATAGATTTTATGTAAAGCTTCATAAAACACGTCATAGAACAGACAAGGAGAATGAGTATTAGACCTCAAAATCAGTATCCATGTATCTAAATTTAAAATTAAATAAATCTTAAATTGAGATCTTAGCCACATTTGGACTTCGAACCTCACTATAAAATATAGTCTTTTCACCTAGCCTTTTCAGTCCATCACTCATATTTTATCTCTCTTCAAGCTACAAAACATTTTCTTCTCATCCAAATCCTTCATTTCTTCTCTGGAAACTCTTCCTTCAAACATTGTGCAACCTGAAGCTAACTTTTGTAAGATCAAGTTTTGATCTAGTAGTACAACTCTATGTTTTGATGATTACAAGTTAACCTTTTGATATGAACAATTGTGGTACTCTAACGTGTTTTTCTGAGTGTGCTATTTACAGGCTCTGACCTCAACTCAATCTCACACAAATCAGAAGCACTGTGTTAAAGAGCGACCCAAGCAACGCTTTCGCATTCACCATGTTCAGTATGAACAGTGGAAAAGCTTCAGAAGTTCTGAAGTTATACAAACTCTGATGTGGACTCAGTCACTAGAAGTTCTGAAGATCCAGAAAGTCTGATAACCAAGAAACACTGAAGGCTCAGATATTCTGATGGTGTAGAAGACTCTGAAGATCCAGAAGCTGATTAGTGAAATTCTGATGTCCAGAAGCAAGATACTCTGAAGACCATGTACTTCCCTCTGAGTTCAGAATCAGAAGAAACAATGGTCAGAGGATCTGGGCTTTCCCTCTGACTCTGATCAACCGGCTTCACAAGTTCCAATATGAAGCATTCCCCTGATCAGAAGTCTCCTAGGTTTAAAGGTCAAGTCGCTATCCAAGTACAAAAGCAACTGTACCTTCCTGACGACCTACCTAACAGTCTCAGACATAGCAGAAGCTGGATTTTCCAGAACTGCCCTCCAACGGTAGCATTTCCCATGCAACGCTCAACCCTAATCCTTGGAGTATATAAAGAGGCTGAAGACTGAAAGAAGCGGCAGAAGCATTCACATACGCGCAAGATAAATTCAAATTCTTCTAAGCTTTCTTTCATCTGAAATTCATTGAGTTTACTATTAGCTTTTTAGAAGCAAATCTCTTGTAAACAATTCTCTGATAAACAGTTTGTTTAGTTCCTTTAGGAGATCAAGGTTGATCGGATCCTAGAGAAGACTAAGAGAGTGAATCTTAGTGTGAGCTAAGTCAGTGTAATTGTTAGTCACTTGTAGGTTTCAAGTGCAGTTGTAACTCTTACCTGATTAGTGGATTGCCTTCATTCTAAGAAGGAAGAAATCACCTTAACGGGTGGACAAGAGTAGCTTGAGTGATTTATCAAGTGAACCAGGATAAAATCCTTGTGTGCTTTTCTATCTCTTATCTTTAGCACTTAAGTTCTCGAAAGATTTGTCAAAATCTTTAAGGTGGAAGCTTTATTCTGAAAACGTTATTCAAACCCCCCCTTTCTACCGTTTTTCATACCTTCAATTGGTATCAGAGCGCAAGTTCTAATTACCACACCTAACAGTGTTCAGTGATCCGGGCCGGTGTGAAAAACAATGGCTGCCACCACCAGTGAAACTCAAAGAGATGGTTACAATGCAAAGCCTCCTATGTTCGATGGTCAAAGGTTCGAATATTGGAAAGATAGACTGGAAAGTTTCTTTCTGGGTTTCGATGCAGATCTCTGGGATATTATTGTGGATGACTACGAGCGTCCCGTTGATGCAGATGGCAAGAAGATCCCAAGGTCAGAGATGACTGCAGATCAAAAGAAGCTGTACTCACAACATCACAAAGCAAGAGCAATTCTTCTAAGTGCTATTTCCTATGAAGAGTACCAGAAGATTACAGATCGTGAGTTTGCGAAAGGCATTTTCGAATCTCTGAAGATGTCTCATGAAGGTAACAAGAAAGTCAAAGAATCAAAGGCATTGTCTTTGATCCAAAAGTATGAATCCTTCATCATGGAGCCAAATGAGTCCATTGAAGAAATGTTCTCCAGATTTCAGTTGCTTGTAGCTGGCATACGACCTCTCATCAAGAGCTACACAACAAAAGATCATGTCATAAGGGTCATCAGGTGTCTTCCTGAAAGTTGGATGCCTTTAGTGACTTCAATAGAGCTCACGAGAGATGTTGAGAATATGAGTTTAGAAGAACTCATCAGCATTTTGAAATGCCATGAGCTGAAGCGCTCAGAGATGCAAGATCTGAGAAAAAAGTCCATAGCCTTGAAATCTAAATCTGAAAAGGCTAAGGCTGAGAAGTCAAAAGCTCTTCAAGCTGAAGAAGAGGAATCTGAAGAAGCATCAGAAGATTCTGATGAAGATGAGCTGACTCTGATCTCCAAGAGACTCAATCGCATCTGGAAGCACAGGCAGAGCAAATACAAAGGCTCTGGAAAGGCAAAAGGAAAGTCTGAATCCTCAGGTCAGAAGAAGTCCTCACTTAAGGAAGTCACATGCTTTGAGTGCAAAGAATCAGGGCACTACAAAAGTGACTGTCCAAAGTTGAAGAAGGACAAGAAGCCAAAGAAGCACTTCAAGACAAAGAAGAGTCTGATGGTGACATTTGATGAATCAGAGTCAGAGGATGTTGACTCTGATGGTGAAGTCCAAGGACTCATGGCTATTGTCAAAGACAAGGAAGCAGAGTCAAAGGGAGCTGTTGACTCTGACTCAGAATCAGAAGGAGATCCTAACTCAGACGATGAAAATGAGGTATTCGCTTCTTTCTCTACCTCTGAACTGAAACATGCATTGTCTGATATCATGGATAAATATAACTCCTTATTGTCTAAGCATAAGAAGCTGAAAAAGGACTTATCTGCTGTTTCCAAGACTCCTTCTGAACATGAGAAAATTATTTCTGAATTGAAAAATGATAATCATGCCTTGATCAATTCTAACTCTGTGGTTAAGAACCAGATTGCTAAGTTAGAAGAAATTGTTGCCTGTGATGCCTCTGATTGTAGAAATGAGTCTAAGTATGAAAAGTCTTTTCAAAGATTCCTAGCTAAAAGCGTGGATAGAAGCTTAATGGCTTCAATGATCTATGGCGTAAGCAGAAATGGAATGCATGGCATTGGCTATTCTAAACCAATTAGAAATGAGCTCTCTGTGTCTAAAGCTAAATCCTTGTATGAATGCTTTGTTCCTTCTGGTACCATATTGCCTGATCCTTTACCTGCTAAAGTTGCTAAAAACCCTCTTAAAAAGGGATCCTTCTCTATGACTAAATATCATGCAAATATTCCTTTAAAATATCATGTTGAGACACCCAAGGTGATCAGAACCTCTGGGGTAACTAACAAGAGAGGACCCAGAAAGTGGGTACCTAAGGACAAGATTATCTATGTTGCAGATATCCTTGATAGCTCCACTGAAACACCAATCATGGTATCTGGACAGTGGATGCTCGCGTCACATGACGGGAGAAAGGCGTATGTTCCGAGAGCTGAAACTTAAGCCTGGAGGCGAAGTTGGCTTTGGAGGAAATGAAAAGGGTAAAATTGTTGGTACTGGTACTATTTGTGTAGATAGTAGTCCATGCATTGATAATGTGTTATTGGTAGACGGCTTAACACATAACTTATTGTCTATAAGTCAATTAGCTGACAAGGGTTATGATGTTATATTCAATCAAAAGTCCTGCCGGGCTGTAAGTCAAATCGATGGCTCTGTTCTGTTTAACAGCAAGAGGAAGAACAACATTTATAAGATCAGATTATCTGAGTTGGAGGCTCAGAATTTGAAGTGCCTTCTGTCTGTTAATGAAGAGCAGTGGGTATGGCATAGACGGTTAGGGCATGCCAGTATGAGAAAGATTTCTCAGCTGAGCAAGCTAAACCTTGTCAGGGGCTTACCCAATCTGAAGTTCGCTTCAGACGCTCTTTGTGAAGCATGTCAGAAAGGCAAATTCACAAAAGTCCCTTTCAAGGCAAAGAATGTTGTCTCAACCTCAAGGCCGTTGGAACTTCTGCATATCGACCTTTTTGGACCAGTGAAAACTGAGTCTATAGGTGGCAAGAGATATGGGATGGTTATCGTTGATGACTATAGCCGCTGGACATGGGTAAAGTTTCTAACCCGCAAGGATGAGTCTCATGCTGTGTTCTCTACCTTCATTGCTCAAGTGCAAAACGAGAAGGCTTGTAGGATTGTGCGTGTCAGAAGTGACCATGGTGGAGAGTTTGAGAATGACAAGTTTGAGAGTCTGTTTGATTCCTATGGAATTGCACATGATTTCTCTTGTCCCAGAACTCCTCAACAAAATGGTGTTGTTGAGAGGAAGAACAGAACTCTTCAGGAGATGGCTAGAACCATGCTCCAAGAAACTGGCATGGCCAAGCACTTTTGGGCAGAGGCAGTAAATACAGCATGTTACATTCAGAACAGAATCTCTGTGAGACCAATTCTGAATAAGACTCCTTATGAATTGTGGAAGAACATAAAACCCAACATTTCTTATTTTCATCCTTTTGGCTGTGTTTGTTATGTTCTCAATACTAAGGATAAATTGCATAAATTTGATGCTAAGTCTTCTAAGTGTCTATTACTTGGTTATTCTGAGAGATCTAAAGGTTTTAGATTTTATAATACTGATGCTAAGACTATTGAAGAATCTATTCATGTTAGATTTGACGATAAGCTTGACTCTGACCAGTCAAAGCTAGTTGAGAAGTTTGCAGATTTAAGCATTAATGTTTCTGACAAAGGCAAAGCTCCAGAGGAAGCTGAGCCAGAGGAAGATGAACCAGAGGAAGAAGCTGGTCCCTCTAACTCACAAACTCTGAAGAAGAGCAGAATCACTGCAGCTCACCCTAAGGAATTGATTCTGGGCAACAAAGACGAACCAGTCAGAACCAGATCAGCCTTCAGACCCTCTGAAGAGACCTTGCTCAGTCTGAAAGGATTGGTGTCCTTAATTGAACCCAAGTCCATAGATGAAGCTCTTCAGGACAAGGATTGGATTCTGGCTATGGAAGAAGAATTGAATCAATTCTCCAAAAACGATGTTTGGAGCTTAGTGAAGAAACCTGAGAGTGTCCATGTAATTGGAACAAAATGAGTATTCAGAAACAAGCTGAATGAGAAAGGAGATGTAGTCAGAAACAAGGCAAGGCTAGTTGCTCAAGGCTACAGCCAGCAGGAAGGAATAGACTACACTGAAACATTTGCTCCAGTAGCAAGACTGGAGGCAATTAGACTGTTGATCTCTTTTTCAGTGAATCACAACATAGTTCTACATCAGATGTACGTGATGAGTGCCTTCCTAAATGGTTATATTTCAGAGGAAGTCTATGTTCATCAACCCCCAGGTTTTGAAGATGAGAAGAAACCAGACCATGTGTTCAAATTGAAGAAGTCACTCTATGGTCTGAAGCAAGCTCCCAGAGCATGGTATGAGAGACTCAGCTCATTCCTTCTGGAGAATGAGTTTGTAAGGGGTAAAGTAGATACAACTCTTTTTTGCAAGACTTATAAAGATGATATCTTAATTGTGCAAATTTATGTTGATGATATTATATTTGGTTCTGCTAATCAATCTCTATGCAAAGAATTTTCTGAGATGATGCAGGCTGAATTTGAGATGAGTATGATGGGAGAATTAAAGTACTTTCTGGGAATACAAGTTGATCAAACACCAGAAGGAACATATATCCATCAGAGCAAGTACACTAAAGAACTTCTGAAGAAGTTCAATATGCTGGAATCAACAGTGGCCAAGGCTCCAATGCATCCTGCATGCATTCTGGAGAAAGAAGATAAAAGTGGTAAAGTATGTCAGAAGCTCTATCGTGGCATGATAGGTTCACTTCTATACTTAACTGCATCTAGGCCAGACATACTATTTAGTGTTCATTTATGTGCTCGTTTCCAATCAGATCCAAGGGAAACCCACTTAACTGCTGTTAAGAGGATCCTAAGGTATCTTAAAGGCACCACTAACCTTGGCTTGATGTATAAGAAAACTTCAGAGTATAAGCTTTCAGGTTATTGTGATGCTGACTATGCTGGAGATAGAACAGAGAGAAAAAGTACTTCTGGAAATTGTCAATTTCTGGGAAGCAATCTAGTCTCATGGGCAAGCAAGAGGCAATCAACCATTGCACTATCAACTGCAGAGGCAGAATATATCTCAGCAGCAATATGCAGCACTCAGATGCTCTGGATGAAACATCAGCTGGAGGATTATCAGATCCTTGAGAGCAATATCCCAATCTATTGTGATAACACTGCTGCAATCTCATTGAGTAAGAATCCTATCTTGCATTCAAGGGCAAAGCACATTGAGGTAAAGTATCACTTTATTAGAGATTATGTACAGAAGGGCGTACTTCTTCTGAAGTTTGCTGATACTGACCATCAATGGGCAGATATCTTTACAAAGCCCTTAGCAGAGGATAGATTTAATTTTATTCTGAAAAATCTGAACATGGACTTTTGTCCAGAGTGAAGATGGATCAGAACCTCTGACTATGATACTTCTTGATCAGAAGATGTCTAGTCCAGAAGGTAACTCAATCAGAGTGTGTGTACCCATTGGTACTGACTCTGAAGCTGAGACAGCAACACGTGTGTCAGTATTTCTGATGCATAGTTCCTTGTGCCCGTGTGACAGTCTGTCATGATTGCGTGTAGATGTGCTTCTCTCCTGTGTGTGATATGTGTATTTACTGTTACTATCTATCTTTAATTTTCAACCGTTGATTTTAAATTGCTTTTTGAATCAACAACGGTTATTTGTCAAAACCCACTATACACACACGATCTCCTTCACTTCCGGTTTTTACTCTCTCTCTCTTGCTATTTCAAAACCGCTTATCCTCGATTTCTCTCTCGATCTCTCTTCATCTTTCAACCTTCATCTTCTACCTAAACCTTCAACCGCTCCAAAAATGGTGAGTCAAACCAGAAGAGCTACTGCAGATGCAACCCAGTTCCCTCATATGGTAGTTGGTCTAGCAACAGGTCAAAGGGGTCCTGAGAATCCGACTCAAGATCAAGGTCAAGCTCAAGAGCAGATTATTCCGATTGCAGAACGGGGCTGTGCCGTTCACTGCGTATATGCTCCTGAAGAACTTCAAGTCCTGGAAGAATGGAGATTCGACCTCGACAACCTTGCTACAAATGGGTATGATCTTCGTCCTGAAGTCCAAGTTCAAGGTTGGGGAAATTACTTCAACAGGCTTCGAGGACCGGTGTATGATAAACTGATCAAGGAATTCTGGAAGCACGCCGACTGCGATGATACTCAGGTGGTATCTCACATTCTTGGAAGAAAGATCATCATTACAGAAAAGTCCTTCGTGAACCTGCTGGGTGCAGAAACTGCTTTTGGGTATCGTTTCCAATTCACTGAATCGAAGCTGAAACCCAAGACGAAGGATGAGACCAACAAGGCCCTGTACACCAATTACAAACCGGGCAAGACGAATTACAAAGTGATGGACCTTCATCCCAAGCTCAGGATCTGGCACAAGATTTTGCTCCACTGCATAAACCAGAGACCAAAGGGCAGTTCCCCAGACTACATCAACTTCAACCAGAAGGCGATGTTGTTCTTCATCCAAGACAAGAAGAAGATCTGCCTTCCCTACTTCCTGTTCTCCTACTTGAAGGAGTGTATCCGGAAGTCTCGTACCACTGCCTCCATCAAGTCAGCAATCAAGTATATTCCCTTCGGGAGACTGTTGTCTGATCTCTTCATTGAGAGTGGCCTCATTCAAGATCTGGTAAATGCTGGATGCACAGAGGATCTGACCACTATTGTCAGTGATGTCTTCACTGCAAATTCTCTAAAGAAAATGGGCCTAGTCAAGAAGAAGATTGCTCCTGCCCATGAAGACACATCTTCTGAAATCAGAAGTAGAAGGGTGCCTCTGAATGACTACCCTCTGTGGACACAGGCAGACAATCCTGAAGCCATTAGGTGCTATGTTGAAGACCTAAGGGCTCAAGGCTTTGAAATTGATCTTGATGAATTTTTCAGCAGACTGCCACCAGCTCCAGAGTTTCCTTCTCCTATCAAGAAGAAAGTTCAGAGGAAGATGATCCTAGAAGAATCTTCTGAGGAATCAGATGTCCCTCTGATCAAAAAGAAGAAGGCTGGTCAATCCAAGAGAAAACATGATGAAACCAGCAAGCCCGATGATGGTGATGATGGTGATGATGAGGATGGTCCTCCTAAGAAGAAGAAGAAGCAGGTCAGAATTGTGGTGAAGCCTACTCGGGTGGAACCAGCTGCTGAAGTGATCAGAAGGATTGAACCTCCTGCCAGAGTGACAAGATCATCAGCACATTCAAGTAAGTTTGCAGTTGCTTCTGATGATGATTTGAATTTATTTGATGCACTCCCCATATCAGCCATGCTCAAACACTCTTCAAATCCCCTCACTCCTATTCCTGAGTCCCAACCAGCTGCACAAACCACCTCTCCACCACATTCCCCAAGGTCTTCATTTTTTCAACCTTCCCCTACTGAAGCACCTCTCTGGAATTTGCTCCAGAACCAACCCTCTAGGCCAGATGAACCAACCTCTCCCATTACCATCCCATACAACCCATTAACTTCTGAACCCACCATTCATGAGCAACCAGAGCCTAACCCAACAGAACCTGGACCCAGAACCTCTGATCACTCTGTCCCAAGAGCATCAGAACGTCTGGCTCTCAGAACCACGGATATAGACTCTTCTCAACAAATGTTGCTGATTCTTCTCCTTCCAACAACTCTGAATCCCTTCGAAAATTCATGAAAGTTAGAAAAGAAAAGGTGTCTACCTTAGAAGAATACTATCTCACTTGTCCAAGCCCTAGGAGATATCCTGGCCCTAGACCTGAACGTCTAGTTGACCCAGATGAACCTATCTTGGCCAATCCTTTACATGAGGCAGACCCTTTGGCTCAACAAGCTCACCCTGCCCCTGACCAACAAGAGCCTATTCAACCAGAACCTGAACCAGAACAATCTGTGTCTAACCAATCCTCAGTTAGATCACCCCATCCTCTGGTTGAAACTTCAGAACCTCACCTTGGAACCTCTGAACCAAATGCTCAAATGTTTAACATTGGCTCTCCACAAGGTGCCTCTGAAGCTCACAGCAGCAATCACCCAGCCTCTCCTGAAACCAATCTCTCTATAATTCCTTACACTCACCTCCGACCTACATCTCTCTCTGAGTGCATCAATATTTTCTATCATGAAGCCTCTTTGATGCTACGCAATGTGCAAGGTCAGACTGACCTAAGCGAGAATGCTGAACATGTGGCTGAAGAGTGGAACAATCTGGGCACTTGGCTAGTGGCTCAAGTTCCAGTTATGATGCAGCTCCTGCATGCAGAAGGAAGTCAGAGGATCGAGGCTGCAAAGCAAAGGTTGGCTAGAAGAGTGGCTCTTCATGAACAAGAACAGAGACATAAGCTACTTGAAGCTATTGAAGAGGCTAAGAGAAAGAAAGAACAAGCAGAAGAAGCTGCACGTCAAGCAGCAGCTCAAGCTGAACAAGCCAGATTAGAGGCAGAACGACTTGAAGCTGAGGCTGAAGCCCTTAGATGCCAAGCACTTGCACCAGTAGTGTTTACTCCTGCTGCTTCTGCTTCCATTCCAGCTCCTCAAGCTGCTCAGAATGTTCCTTCCAGTTCTACTCAGTCAAGCTCGTCCAGACTCGACATCATGGAACAACGTCTTGACACTCATGAATCCATGCTAATTGAAATGAAGCACATGATGATGGAACTTCTGCGTCGATCTGATAAACCCTAGTTTTAGGATCTCTTCGCTTTTCTTTTTCTTTAACTTTGTTTTGTTTTGTTATTTTCTATTTCTTTTTCTTTATTTATTCTACTTTGTTCGTTTGTGATTATCTATGCATATCTATATATATTTTTGTCACATATGCTTGCAAAAATCTTTTTATTCATAATCTCTTTATGTTTACATCATACATTCTTTTCCTAAAGTCTAGAATGGAGGATCCTTCCTCATTCTTCTGCACTCCTGGCGCTGCTCTGCCCTCTCCTTCTCTAGACGCTCCAGTGCATACTGGATGTTGTTGAGCCTGTCTTTTAGCTCATCCCTCTCCAGAATCTCTTCTGCAGTCTTGAGCTTCTCTTCAAAAATCTCTCTTTCTTCCAGCAGCTTGAGTTCAAGCTGGCTAAGTTCTTGCACCTCCTCCACGAAGGCAAGAAATTCCCTCAAGTCTCTCTTCAACTCTGGACGCAGGTCCTCCTCCAGCAGTGTCCGTGTTAGCTCTGAGATGGTCTGTGTACCCTATGGATGCCTGATGTTCAGGAACAAGTCCTCCTCAAAGGCCTTCTTTCTCAGCTCTTCTAGTGCTACGATGTATGATGCCATTCTTTTTTACTGAAAATTGTTCGAGTTGTGAAGCTTACATCTCTCTCCAACGCTTTATATAGGCTTCACTTTCTCTCTGAAAGTTAATGCTCCTACAGTTTCTCGAGGTTAAGTTCTTGGTAACTGACCCTCCTCTTTACTCCCTTGGCCGGTGGTAAACGTTCTTATCTTGCATTAACTCTTCTATTTATTTCGCCTAACTCTGTTTCTTGCATCGTTTTCATTTTCTTTAAACTTAGACCTTCTCTAAGGGGGAGTACCTTGTACTTCAAGCTAAGTTTTTCACACCCCAGGCTTTTTGCTTATGACAAAAAGGGGGAGTAAACCCAGTTTTTGATGTGTAAGATGTGTTAGTGTGATTTATTTTTCTTTTGGAGAATTTAAGAGTTCCACCTTTATGACCATAGATGTGTCACTGGGCAAATACAAGGAATACATTTCACTTCTTCTGAAGTGATTCTAATTTGACTCTGATACCCAAGACTCTGATACCTTGTCCGTGACTCTGATTACTTATGCGCTCTGATTACTCTATTTTCATCTATGTCATAAGTTTTTCACTCTGAACTCTTATATCATTTAGCTCAGAATCTAGACTTTACTAATGTTTTCATCAAGTATTAGATTCAGGGGGAGCTAAGCTCAGAATCAAACAGTGACTTGAATTCAGAATGAGCAAGATAAACTAAACACATCAGGATAAGTCTTATTCTATATCTCTAAACTCTGAGTGAATTTAGTTTAATGTTTAAGAATTGTTCATCAAAAATCTTAGTTTTGTCATCATCAAAAAGGGGGAGATTGTAAGATCAAGTTTTGATCTAGTAGTACAACTCTATGTTTTGATGATTACAAGTTAACCTTTTGATATGAACAATTGTGGTACTCTAACGTGTTTTTCTGAGTGTGCTATTTACAGGCTCTGACCTCAACTCAATCTCACACAAATCAGAAGCACTGTGTTAAAGAGCGACCCAAGCAACGCTTTCGCATTCACCATGTTCAGTATGAACAGTGGAAAAGCTTCAGAAGTTCTGAAGTTATACAAACTCTGATGTGGATTCAGTCACTAGAAGTTCTGAAGATCCAGAAAGCCTGATAACCAAGAAACACTGAAGGCTTAGATATTCTGATGGTGTAGAAGACTCTGAAGATCCAGAAGCTGATTAGTGAAATTCTGATGTCCAGAAGCAAGATACTCTGAAGACCATGTACTTCCCTCTGATTTCAGAATCAGAAGAAACAATGGTCAGAGGATCTGGGCTTTCCCTCTGACTCTGATCAACCGGCTTCACAAGTTCCAATATGAAGCATTCCCCTGATCAGAAGTCTCCTAGGTTTAAAGGTCAAGTCGCTATCCAAGTACAAAAGCAACTGTACCTTCCTGACGACCTACCTAACAGTCTCAGACATAGCAGAAGCTGGATTTTCCAGAACTGCCCTCCAACGGTAGCATTTCCCATGCAACGCTCAACCCTAATCCTTGGAGTATATAAAGAGGCTGAAGACTGAAAGAAGCGGCAGAAGCATTCACATACGCGCAAGATAAATTCAAATTCTTCTAAGCTTTCTTTCATCTGAAATTCATTGAGTTTACTATTAGCTTTTTAGAAGCAAATCTCTTGTAAACAATTCTCTGATAAACAGTTTGTTTAGTTCCTTTAGGAGATCAAGGTTGATCGGATCCTAGAGAAGACTAAGAGAGTGAATCTTAGTGTGAGCTAAGTCAGTGTAATTGTTAGTCACTTGTAGGTTTCAAGTGCAGTTGTAACTCTTACCTGATTAGTGGATTGCCTTCATTCTAAGAAGGAAGAAATCACCTTAACGGGTGGACTGGAGTAGCTTGAGTGATTTATCAAGTGAACCAGGATAAAATCCTTGTGTGCTTTTCTATCTCTTATCTTTAGCACTTAAGTTCTCGAAAGATTTGTCAAAATCTTTAAGGTGGAAGCTTTATTCTGAAAACGTTATTCAAACCCCCCCTTTCTACCGTTTTTCATACCTTCAACTTTGAGGGTAAGATGAACAATATTTGGAATGAAGTCAACAATGAAACTCTTAGCATTTTTGTATGTCCCATTTGCTTGACCTTCTTTGGTTCTAAGAGGAGATGGTGGAGCATTATTTCCAATAGTATAATTGCTTTACAAATGGGGAAAAGAGGGATTACAAGTTGAATCCTCTCCGTTTTTCAATTTCTCTGCCACCATTTCCTTTTGCTCCCAACACTTTTGGGAGAAACCTTCCACCATATTCTCTGAATAAGCTTGTAATCTCTTGTGCCGATATAATAGGGGATTGCAACCTATACAATTACCTCAGCATGCATGGTTCAATCCCACCTTCACCACCACACCACCATCAACACATGAGTCTATGCTCAACATGTGGAGTTTGACACCCTTTCCTTCACCGCCACCATCACCAGATAATCCTATGTCCAATGTTTATGAGACAAGGGACCTTTTGTCCCTCATGGACCGACCCTTCATACCCACTATCGTGCCTGTTGCTCCTCATGAATTAGCCAGATCTGAAGTAGGTGTTACTAGACATGGAATGCCCCCAGTACAAATACAAGAACCAGAACTTGGAGAAACATCAGAACTGGAGGAGCAAGATGAATTGGACTTGGAATTGAAGCTTTAATTAGCTCCTAAAGTTTAGGGTTTTGAGTTGATTTAGGGCGTTTGTGTGTGTCTGTGTTCGTTGGCTTTGCTTATCTATTTAATCTGTTGAGGTATGTGTTTTAGAGGTGTTTTTAATTTATGCACAAACAACTTAATATTACTTGTTTTAAATATTACAGCCTTAATATGCTAAAAATATGTAAAAGGTCATACACAAAGAATTAACATCTTAGAAAGTATAATATTGTCTTGTTAGGCCATGTTCATTAGATGAACCCAATTCAAATAGACAATAGTGTGAATTAAGTTTAGCCACCTAGACGGTGCATCCCTTACGTGCTATTAAATAGAGCATGAAATGCTCAACCCCAAGTTACTAGTATTTGCTCATACTCTTATCTTTTCTAATACAACAAGTCACCAGGGTTTCTAGTGGGAGGCTCGCGTGAACTTCTATAGAGTCAAATCTTATATTTCTACATGCGCTCACTACACCAAATGTATTCCTGAATTCTTTGTTTTTTCCATGAAATTTGAAACATGAATCTCACAAGGCTTTTAGTAGAGAAATCAATATTTATGTTGTGGTTATTGTTCTCAAGATTCCAAACATTGGTGTCAGATCGTGGCTTGTGAAAAACATGTTTTAGTTTTTTTTAAAGCATGATGAATTCATATGGATATATGTATAACATGATGTTATTGCTTTATGTTTTAAATTATGATAAATACGTATGAATTTATGTATAATATGATATTATTGCTTTCTGTTTTAATATAAATCCATATGAACTTTTTTATAACATGATGTTATAATTTTATGTTTTATAGCATGATAGTTTGTATGAAACTATGTTGATTACTGCTTTCTGTTTCAAAGCATGACTAATTGGTAGTATAACATGATATTATTGGTTTTTTTAAGCATGCGAATTTGTGTGAATCTATGTATATCATGATGATTTTTGCTTTATGTTTTAAGAATGAGAGTTCATATGAATATGTGTATATGAACATGATATGTTTCATACTGTTTCAAACATTTGTTATTCAAATGATGATATGATTAATTTAATTGCAAGAGTTGAACCTTAAACATCACTCATTTCTAATTTCTAGGGTGTAATCGAGCCAAGTTGGTGTTTAAATGTCCGAACCAATAAAAAAGTTTAATTTGAGTTGGTTCATATTTCTTTTTTTATGCTTCTGGACCCGAACCAAACTAACTCATTAGTTCGGTTCGTTTGGTCTAGTCCATAAAAAATAATATTATTTTGAAATGCATGAAATTCATTTTAAAAAAACTTGAAAATTATAAAAAAAATACAAACTCCATATAATCCAACATCTCTAAAAGACCAAAACATTCCATATAATTTAATATAAACAAACTAAGACCAACATCTCCAAAACAAACATAAATAGACTGTAGAATGTTAAACTCCTAACTATCTTAGGTCTTAATAGTATTTTGATATCCAACCATTTTGGTTCCATATGTTATTACGATCATCTACACGTTTGTGGAGGCGGACGGATAAACATAAGTCGTAGGTGCATAATATGTTGCTATCAAATCAGAGGTTCGGCGGATTTTTCTCTATTTTATTTAGAAATATATGTTCATTTCATATTGACGTTTACAGAGGCGGAGATGGTGGATGTTCGTGGTCGCAGATGAACCTAGGTATAGGGTAAGAGAAAATGGTTTTTGGGCTGATTTTAGGGTTTTAAGCCGATATTAGAGTTTTGGACTGATTTTAGAGAGTCAAGGGAGAGATGATGAATTTGAAATTCTTTAATTTTTGGGGTCATTTCAATTCCATTGAATCTAGTAAGTTAAAATACCTAGTTAAATTTTCTTGAATTTATAATTCCGCATAAAAATATATCCATACAAGATATTTCACAACAAAGCATTTTAAATACCCTCTAAAATTACATTCCCCAAAAATTACCCCATCCAATATGGTCATGTGGAATAGACACATGAGAGAATCCAAATCTCTTTTCTTTGTAACTTATAAAGTTAATGCAACGAAGTTACTAAGACAGAATAAGTTAATCCATGTGTCATATTTTCATTAGAGAACAGTAAAAATATGACTTTTTTTTTTGTGAATGAGAACAATAGTAAAAATAGGACTTATGGTATTGTATTTAATATTTTCCATATTTTTATTTAGATTTAATTTGTGTTTGGTCTTTTTCAAGGTATTTCTACACTCGGCAACCGTGAGACTAATTTCTCATCCCACGACCAGCACACTAAGCGGTGGAGGCTGACCAATGAGTTTTTTGACTTTTTCCATTCACAAAAGTCAAGATATAAGTATGAACCCTCAACCACTTGCTTAAGGAGCAAAGTATTATACCATCCCAACTCAGTCACTTGCTTGTTTACATTTAATTTGAGTTCGACTAAAAAAAGTTTAGCATAACATTTTACAATAAAATACAGTATTTTATAAATTCAGAATTTGAAAAACTTCATTAAAATTATTTTTAATATATTAAACTTTCAGTTATAAATTTATTAAATGTTTGGCGATTAACAATTCGACAATTTCATACACTTAAGCTATTGTTTAATTGAATATAATATAAACTGAATATAATATAAACTAAATATATTTTTATATATTCAAATTTTAATTTTAAATACAATAATTTTATAATCAAACATTAATATTTTATATTTTAATATTTTTCCATAAAATATTACACATGAATCACGTGCAAATGTAAGGTTTTTTTTTTTTGATACATCGGAAAATTGCAAGAAATACCAAGAAAACTAAGTGATGCCTAGTGCATCTTGCAGAATGAGAACTTGAAGCTCCGGTCCAGGTGCATCCAAGGTGGTAATCTCCATGCCTGACCCTCGATAGCTGTGTTTGGCTAGCCAGTCTGCTGCCTGGTTACTTTCGCGTGGAGTCCAAGAGAGGTGGAGTTGCCAAGCATGAGTCATGAAGCTGCGAATCTCTTGGAGAAGAATCACCTGGGGATGGGTAGCCACCCTGTGATCATCTCGCAGGATGTCTACAAGTTCTTTACAGCCTGTTTCGCATAAAAGTTTTTGAGTTCCCTGGTTCCAAGCAGTTTGCAAACCTTCACGAAGAGCCTTGGCCTCTGCTCGAAAAGCGTTCCCCCTTGTTCCTTCTTCATGAATCCCAGGACCCATGAGCCCTTGTGATCTCTGAGAAGCCCACCTGTACCCGTCATACTGTCTTCACTATTGAAGCTTCCGTCTACGTTAAGTTTCAAGAAGTCAACTTGAGGAGGCCTCCACACACTAGCCATCCAAACATGATCCTCATCCATGTTGTCTGCTTGAAGGGAGCGAATAATTTCATCATGGTCATGACAAAGTTTTCTCCACGCACTCTCTAAAGTCCACTGTTGAGTGTCCATGCACATATTACATCTCCACTTCCAAATGTTCCACAGGCCAACAAGGAATTTGGTAGCATGAGAGCTGCGAGCATGATGCTCGATCCATTCTTTTAGGTCTTGGGTCCAGAAATTGAGCCAGTGCCACACACCCAGTCTTCCCCAAAGCTCACGTGAGTGAGGACAGTCTCTCAAAGCGTGAAGGTTATCTTCCACTTCACGTGAGTGAGGACAGTCTCTCAAAGCGTGAAGGTTAATGTAAGGTTTTTTTTGAAACCAATATAAGGTTGTTATACTCAAGTATATTAGTGAAATTAACTAGGAAAAGATTTCAAAAACAAAAACTTGGAAAAGAATTTATAAAAAAATGAAATATAGTTTAGGTAAAAAAAAAGTTAAAATAAATAAATTCATATAACGGTTTTTTTATTAAATATATTAATTATTAAAATATGAAAATTTAAAACTACTTTTTAGTGACATTAATAGTCAATAATATTATGAAAAAATTAAAAAATAGTATGTATTTACTAGATATAATACACATGTGTTGCACGTGCATTGCGCGAATTTGTTTATATTTCATAGAGAATATTATATAAAAAAAAACAAAATGGAAAATTTACTATTATATATGTATAAAGAATTTGTAAAAATATGAATTGTAGGGTGTTTTAAAACTTATCATTATTTGCCATAACATGACATTCATTACACTAAACAATCACTTATTAGTTAATTATGAGAAAATGGAACCAATAAAGAGGGTAGGACAAGTTTTTTTTAGGGAGATTCACTACCCTAGCTCAAGGAAGGAGTCATTTGGGAGGACTTGAGAAACTTCCACTGTCAGCACTGAAATCAAAGTCTTCAACACTCCCATTATCACCGCTTTCCCCATTATACAATATTTTGCTATTATTTGCATTCTTCACATTCTTTGCATCCTTAATCTGAAAGATGCGGTACACAGCCCAATTTGCTTTCTGCATTTTGAGTAACAAAGTCCACTAATCAAATACTCATAATGAATAAAACAAAATTAAAAAAATTCGATAATGATCCTACCTAACCAACAAACCATTTCCATGATAATTTAGAATACATTACCAAATTTTTTTTTTATAAACACCTCTCAAACACATTTTACGTGATTGGTTTACTTTTTAAAAAGTCAACACATTTGTCTCACTTTTTAAAAACTATGTTGGCTTTTGAAGAAATAAACCAATCTTATGGAGTAGGTTTGAGAAAACGTTCAAAAGTGTGTGTCGGTAGAATTTTTCTTACTCTAGATTCATAATGAAAACAGTCGGTATTTTAAACCGACTTAGGCCAAACTATACCCAAAGAGCTAGCTTGTGCGTGATGATTTCTCTATCCTATGTAAGGACTTATTTGATCATACCTATAGTCAATGTGAGACCTTTACAATTAGTAAGTCACATTTATTTTCTTTAATTACCTTCGATGGGTTAGTAATTGACACAAGGCGAAACTCATGCATTATCCATCTTGTCCTCCTAAAACAGTCTCCTTGCACTTCCCAATAGTTCAGGGTGTTCCTCTTCCCAATCACCTCATTGTTTGTAGGGATAGGAACGTCTTTCCTTTTTTCCATAACTCTCCACAGGCCACTCCCAACAACTCTCATGTCAAGGTTTTCAAGGTCATCTCGACTCATAGTATTGTGGAAGAAGCACTTGCGCTCATTAAAAATTTTTCCATCTGAGAATAAAAAAAATTCAAAATATCATCTTGGTTCATTTCTCACTTTTAAAAAACACATAACATTCATAGGACATGGATAATTTTTTTCATTTTTGTGACATGATACCACTATTATCCTACTCTAGGTTAACACAAGTGCCATAAAATATTAAGAGTGTGTTTGGTTTCTCTGTTGGCAAACCTTAGAATCAGTTCTAGTTGGTTAAAATCAATTCTTGATGAAGATATTGATGTTTGAGAGTTATTTTGGATAATGGATCTCATACCCAGAATTAACTCAGGTAGAAGCTAGAGAGAGTAGCTTATGCACTGGACAAAATTAATTGTGAGATCTTACAACTGAATTTCGCATTTCCCAACAAAATCATATTTTCATACATTTATCAAACATAAATCACTTAGATTTCAAATAAATTTTACTACAATCAATTTTATCAAAATCAATTGTGAAAAACTTTAATCTAAACACACACTAAAGTGCTCATGGAACCGTGAAAATAAGAGATTTTTGTTTAAAAAATATTCACCAACCTCCTCCTGGTAGACTACAAGGCTCAGTCTGAAACACATCAAAATCTGGAATAATTTCAATTGGAAGAGGTTGAGAAAAGACCCTCCTTTTCAGGTAGAAATCCACAAGAACCTCATCAGTGAGATCAAACCTATATCCAGGTAGAAACCTAACAACCCCATCATTGTCCACATAAGTCATGATTAGGTCCTCCATCTCGAAGGGGCTTTTGTATAAACTCTTTGGATGAATCAATGTTGAAACTTATGTGTTCATGATATCAATTTATAGTAACAAGAGATGTAATATCACCTTCTCCACGTGTCCCCCCACAAGTATTCTATTACCCTCCAAGGAAAAAAAAAGTCATCCCACATTTTTTTTTCAACATGACCTTCTTCCCTATTCTATTTCATTCATAATTAAAAAAAATTTAATTTTTATACATTTTATTTTAAAGAAAATGAATATAACCGTTAATTTTATCCATTAAAGCGGTGTATTAAAAACGTTTTTTTCTATTATAATGTTCAGAATTTAAAGAAATTAAATATAATTGAAGAGTATAACGGTTAATTGTATAAATATTTGATATTTTGGCTGAATATTAATGTGTAATTTATTTCACATAATTCATTTTTAAAAGTATTAAATTGATGATTATTAATGTTATTTAATAATTATTTAATTTTTTAATTATTATTGTTTTGAAATTTATATCCTCATTAATTATTTATTTATTTTAAAATACGTTTTCTTTAGTATTTGAGTTGGCACCCCTTGTGCCCTTTTATTCAATTTGTTGCTTACCCAAAAAAAATCTCTTAAATGAGGACTCAAAAATAATAGACAGGGTTGATTTGATCATTATTAATTTATTATTATTATTATTAAAAATAGTAGCTAAAGTTTTATTTTAGGAAAGAAATGATTCAAATAAGATGAAGATTAAATTTATTCTATTTTTTATCTATGCAGTCAATAATTTATTTTTATTTCATTGTGTGTATATTAGAAACATACATAAATAAATATATATATATATATATATATATATATATATATATATTTTTATTTATATATAATAGGCAACCAAAAATAGAAATCATTTCTATTTTTAAACTTTAAAACGCTTTCCCTTTAAATTTGGTGTGAATAAAACGCTTTCCCTAAATTCAATATTAGTATTGTTTCATTTCTCTAGAAACACTACTGTAAAAATCCTTATATAATTTTTATGTTAATATTTTCGTTTATGTGATATTTTGAATTAAAACTCAGTGTAAATTGACATCGAAATTGAAAAAGATAAAATTTTCTATTTTCAAATTAAGGTTGAATAGTAATTATTAGTATTTACTATATTATTAATTAAGTAAAAATCCTTATATTATTTTTATGTTAATATTTTCGTTTATGTGATATTTTGAATTGAAATTTAGTGTAAATTGATAAAAATTGAAAATAAGAAATTGTTTGATAAGAATTGATTATCATTGAACTTTTTTAAATATAATATTTTTAATAAGAAATCAAGTGTATTATATATGATAAATAATCAAGTAATTATTGATGAAATAGAATAGGGTGAGAGATGGTCATGTTGAGAAAAAATGTGGGATTACTTTTTTCTTGGAGGGAAACTGAATGCTTGTGGAGGGACACGTGGAAGAAGGTGACATTGCATCTCTTGTGGCTATAAATTGATATCCTAACCACTACCAGCTTAGAGCCCTCTTCATCAACCAGAGACCATACGCTGCCGCCGCCTCCGTGTTCTCCATCAGCAATGTCGACAACATCCTCCCTAATTGGTTGACCTTCCGAGCTTTAGGAGTTGGCTACGATTGTGGTGTCGGAAGGCCAACAACCTCCTTGGTGTGAACCAGTAAAAAGGGAGAGTGAGGCCACCCACCCACCCTTGAAAGGTGTTACTGATTCCATAAGAGCTTTTAACTTGTGTTGCACTAAACATGTGGAAGCCTCAATACAATCCTCTCCTATCTGCATATCTTCTTATTCATGTGTGGTTTCATCTTCTATCAAACAATTATAAAAACAAATTACAGGGAAGCCAATTTCTGGAAACAAAGCAACATCTGGAATCCTTGGCCCCGAAACACAAAACCTTGAAGTACCTAAAATCATCCTTTCCTCATCGAAAGAGCAAAACACCTCACGTCGCTCATCCATCTTGCCCGATAAAATGTCACGCCATGATTTAGAAAGATAGCACGAATCACCAACCTTTCTCAGCCAGCCTTGAGAAACAGGGGCCTCCACCTTCTTCAATGGCGCCGAAGATTGGGATCTCGCCTGCTTGACCTATCTAGAACATCCTTAGGAAATTTAGCAAAAGAAACAGACAGCTGACACCCTCCCAATTTCACCCCGTGAAGAAATTTAATTGTTTTAGAAGCATGATCCCTGGACACAAATCGAGGGAAACCGAAGCGAGAAACCCTCCCTTGCTTCTTCATTCTCTGGACGAAAACACTCGCTAGCTTCCCGTGTTTCGCAAACAGCTCTTTAACCTGATAATACCCTACCGATTCTGCAATTCCATCAATGAAAAGAGTGGTACAACTCTGAGAAACAACATCCAACCATGAGAAACGACGTTTTCGATGACCTCCTCCATCGTCTGCGTTGTCACCTTGATCTTGACTATCGCCTTCATCGTCCGTGTCGCCGTCCTCCAAATCTCCTGCACTAACAGCGCCGTTCAATGAGGCTGCTAGGGAAGGGGAAACCCTAGCAGAGAAAGTTGGCACTCGCATGTGATTTGTTATGTTACATCGTAAAGTTCATCGGTGAGCGCCTGCTCACCCAAGAGGAGCAAACTAGGCGAGCCAAACCCTCAAGCCACTCCTTTGACCGGCGCAGGCGGGGGGCCCGTCGTGCCTGATCCTGTTGCCACGGGTAGCGCTTACGATCCCTTGGTGTCCGACCATCATGGCGAGGCTAGTGCTTCACAGACTCCAGATGCTCCTCGCCCCGTTACTTTAGCAGAAGGTCAGCGATCACCCTCTTCCACCCGCCCGCCGTTTCCCTCGCATGTCCAGACGACTCTCGGTCAATCAGCCCCTAGTTCTCCCGGGGTTGGTGGCGAGGGAGAGAATCTCTCTGCAGCCCAGCCTACGGGAACTTCCAGCAGCTCTCCCCCATATCCTTTTTCCTTCCTCCTTTCCCACCCTTATCTTGAGAAATTAAGGGGGGCTCCTAGCCAGAACCCACAATATGTCGCCCAGGAAGCTGTGTCAAATCTTCTCCGCGCCGGCTGCCTGTTCGCCCAAGTGGCCTGGCAAGCGCGACCTCTTACCGGAATCGTCGGGCTTCGCCAAGAGGTAGAGAAGCTACGCTCTTATAACCTTCGGGCTAATGACACCTGCTCCAAGCTGTCCAACCAGTTAGCGGCGGAGGAGGGTAAGACAGAGAGAATGCGACAGAAACTCAAGGATGTCAAACTTGCGATGATAAGGGCGAACGAGAAGGAGGAAAAACTTGAGGCCCAGGTCGAGGAGCTCCGAAGGGACCTTGACGCAAAGGAGATCACCGCTGCTTCTCAGGAAGAAATCCTTGCCGCTAAAGACAAGGAGATTGCTGTTTTGCGTGAGGAACTAGCGGCAAGAATGAGGCGCTTGCCGAGGCCCATTCGGATTTGGCATCCAAGTGTAAACTTCTGGCTGACAACGAGGCCCAAGCCGCCACCCTGGAAGAGAACATAAGGAGGGAGGCTGCCCATGCAGCCGCCAAGGAGCGTGTTCGCGACTTCCTTATCGCCAAAGCTCAAGTCAAGCACCTCCATCCTACTATCAACCTTGACCCTTTGGGAGCTTTTAAAAAGGTTACTCCTGCTGGGTTAGAGGGTCCGGAAGACCCACCGGAAGTTGCTGACGTTGATCTCGGGGATGCTGTGGAACAAGAGAAAAAGATGTAATGTTAATTTGTTTCGAATAATTGTAATGCTACTTCCTTTTGTTTTGTTTGATCGTTATCGTTGTATTTTCGACTTTAGTTAATCAATTAAGTTTTACTTCCTATATCTATTTTAACGCTTTCCGACGTTTACTCTCGCTTTCTCCCGCACTCCCTTTAGTTTCTTTGTTTCTAAATTACGTTCGACGACATTGGTGGTTTGCCGTGTTTAACTAGGACTTCTGCTCAGTTTTTGAACTGAGGCTTTGTTCACACCATGTTTCCCGTAAGATCAGGTGTGGCCTGGCCAGCTTTGCTTGGCGAGGACTTACAGTTGCTCGGGTCCCAATGGCCATATAGGTTGCCCGAGACTTAGCCTAGTTAGGTTTGCTCGCCCATATTTCGGGGAGGCTGTATGGATAAGAAGCCTATCCGCACACATCGCCGACGAGTGACGACAAGTTGCGTCGGCTTTTCCGGAGCGATCCCCAAACATCAAGGTCGTGCTGGGATCGCCACCTTCAGGGAATTTTTCCCACCTAGCTCTTGCCGCAATTCAATGTGATTGAAATTGTAACGCCCGTAGTCGATTAAATAATAATCGGGGAAATTGTTAATTTTTAGCCAGGAGAAATTAATATTAGAATAGTATTATTTTTAGTAGCATGTTAATTAAGTAAGAGGGCTTAGTTTTGTGATGGTAATAGTAATACTGGAATTATAATAATATTATAATTAGAGTAGTCAGGGGGGGTTAAAAAAAAAGAAAGAAAAAGAAGGGTTTGGAGAGGAAAAAAGGAAGAAGGCTGTGCGTGAAGTAGCAGTTTTTATCCCGTTGGGTTTTTCCAAGTAAGGTTTTAATGAGACTCTTTCTTGGGATTTTCTCTATGCCGTTTTGCGGGTTGGTGGTGGGTTCTTTTCAGCTCAGTTTGTATCCGATGTTTATGTCTTTGTGAACCTCAGACTGTATCTGTTTCTTGCCTTGAGTTGGTTTTACACTCGGGCTATTTATAATAATATTCATTTCATCTTTCAAAAAAAAAGTAGCAGGAAGAGAGGGAGAGCGGATCGGCTTCGGAGAATTCGATCGGGAACGGGGAGCTGCACTCAATCCAAAGGTAAGGGTGGGATTTTGAGTTTCTAATGGAATTATGGTGAATGATATTAGGGATTTGGGAGATGTGGAATTGTTGCTGTTAATGATGTTCTGGAAATCTGATTTGAAATCCATTGGTTTTAGGATTTTCTTTTGTGTGATTGAACGGGGTGAGGGCAGAACCACAGTATGCTAGGAGTTTTAGGGTTGAGGTTCCCTTTTGATTTTCTTTATGATCACGCACATTAGGACTGTTAGGTAGCATGCTTGTTAGGTTTTGTGTCTTGTTTGATGAGAAACAACTTTAATCACTTATTTTGGAACATAAAACGGACTGGTCATTTTCCTGGTATGAACCGTGACTTTCGAAGCCTTTTAGAGCCTGTTTAGAGTGCTTGAATAATGTTGCGTTGAACTGAGAAAGTGTAGACCTTTGAAAGAGCTTTCTGGAATGATATGGTACATAATTTTTGGTTGAGAGACGAGGTCTATAAGTTCGGTTTAGTAAACCATGTTTTTCTGCGGTCTGTATCTGCTATCTCTGCCAGTGAACTTCAACGTGATTTTTCACCTTGTTAATGTGCCCAAAAAATTCTTTGATGAACTAGAAAGTGGTAGAGTTTTCTGTTAGCTTTTCAAATTGAGGTCATTTGTAATTTTTGAAGAAGTAACGAATCCTGTAGGTTATCTCTACTGAAACATGTTTCTGCTGTGAGCGTAATTCCTGAACTGCTATATGAACTTTAAAGCTGTCTTATAATTGGTTTTCTTTCCTACTGCAAGCTAGAATGAATCAAATTGAGTACGTAGTATAACGTTAGTGTTTTACAGTAAGATTAAGGATTTCTTGAATATGAGCCAAAAGAATAAGGTGCTGAATTATGTGGTTTTAAGCGATGATAGTGATGTGGTGATATAGGTGCAATGCCTCATGTTGAAGTGATGATTATGAGATGTATACGCCCTTTCGAGTCGCATAGCATTTGCATACTCTGTGATGGCCTGTATTGGCATTTTGTGATGAAGGCTTATGCCTTGTGCCTCTAATAATTGGCAATTAGTGATGAGGGCTGAAGCCCTGTTGGTACCTCATGCACATGCATAGTCCTTGTTGTGTTCAAGTTGCATCCGAGTCGATGACGTTATTTGTGACTGTTTTAGTAACTGAGCTATATGAATGTAAAAAGAAGTGGTGTGACATTAATCTAGCATATTCATTGCCATTCTTATATTTATGATACTCGATATCTCACCCCTTCTGTTTGAATGTTACCCTTGTTGGTTACGTGCAGGTAATCAGGAGGAGTAGTCTATAACCTTTATTTCGAGTTGGGGTCCTTACTCTGATACGTAGCACTCGGGGGGGGGGGGGATGGACGCTTGTTTCGTTTCTGTTATATTTGTTGTTGAATTAAGTTATCATTGAGGAGTTGTTCCTGTTAAGTTGTGAACAAGATGCTATGTTTTCTTTAAGTTTTAAAGACGTTATATCCGCTATTTATTTATTGATTTAGTGAACTATTTTTATTATTAAAAATTAATTATCTGCCACAGGAATAGTTATGTTTAACGCAGTTATGTTCATCATTTTTATGTTCGTTTGCTATGAGTCCTTCTCAAGTTTATGTGCTATGTATCTGTTACAGGAGTATTATGTTGATGTTTTAAGTGATTATGTAATGCCTCATGATCGTTTGAAATTTTATCATTCTGATATTTGCAATATATATACCGATTAGAATTGGGGTGTTACAGAAATGGCTTGGTACAATTTTTGTATTTTCAATCAGACGTTATAGTCAACAAACTCCCGAGATGGAGAACAAGAACATGTCTTTGTTTTTACTATTTAGGCGTTTTTGCCAACAAACTCCCGAGATGGAGAACAAGAATGTGTTTCTTTGTTTTTAATCCGTCAATCTTCATGAGTCGCATTCAGCTGCTCGTCCTCGTGCCAAGCTGGGCTCTTCCTCAATCTTCAACTGTAATAGTACCTCAAGCTCGCCGCATTCCAAGACCGCGGCACCCGCCTCCCATCTAAGCTCTCGAGCTGATAGGCCCCCTTTCCTAATACCTTCAAGATCTTGTAAGGGCCCTCCCAGATCGAGTTCAACTTGTTCCC
Organism: Lotus japonicus; assembly: GCF_012489685.1. Lineage (NCBI taxonomy): Eukaryota > Viridiplantae > Streptophyta > Magnoliopsida > Fabales > Fabaceae > Lotus > Lotus japonicus. Next base: position 13,418,984 of record NC_080045.1, read on the forward strand.
CGTGTTCCCGGTTCGTTTCTTAAGCACCAAATCCCCCTCCTGCATCGCCCTTGGGCGAACCTTCGTGTCATATTTCGCTGCGGCTCGCTGCTTCATTGCAGCTTCTCTGATACGAGCATCGTCTCACGTTTCAGATAACAAGTCTAGTTCCACTGCCATGTTGGAAGGGTTCTCACCTTCAAACTGCGGTGCTGTCCTCCCAGAGCTATTGTCTATCTCCACGGGCAGCATGGCGTCCGCGCCATAGGTCATCCTGAAAGGAGTCTCCCCTGTGGTTGAATGTTACGTTGTGTTATAGGACCAGATCACCACCGGAAGTTCGTCCAACCAAGCTCCCTTCGCATCGAATAGTCGGCGATTTAAACCCCGCAAGATCACTTTGTTAGCCGATTCTGCTTGCCCATTGGTCTGAGGGTGCTCCACTGAAGAGAATCTTCTCTGGATACCCATTTCTTCACAGAATTACCTCGCCTGATTACTTGCAAACTGCGTCCCATTATCCGAGACAATCGCCCTTGGGACCCCAAACCGGCACACGATTCTTTTCCAGTAAAAGTTTACGATCTTGCCTGCGGTAATACTTGCTAGGGGCTCAGCCTCTACCCACTTGGTGAAATAGTCCACCGCCACGAGGATGAACTTCATCTGTGACCTAGTGGTCGGGAAAGGTCCGACAAGGTCAACTCCCCACATGGCGAAAGGCCATGGCGAGCTGATCGTGGCCAGTTGCTCTGGCGGGGCCCTGGGTAAGTCTGCGAACATTTGACACTTTTCGCATTTCTTAACAAATTTCGCACAATCTTTTCTTATCGTGGGCCAATAAAATCCCGCCCTAAGGACCTTGCTCGCTAGTGATCTTCCTCCTATGTGGCTGGCGCATACCCCTCCGTGAACTTCCGCCATAACGCTCTCATACTTTCCGGGCGGGAGACACCTTAGGAGGGGCGAGCTAAATCCCCTTCGGAAAAGCGTTCCGTCAAGCAGTGTGTAATGCCCCACTTCTCGCCTTTGTTCCTTTGTGTACTTCACTACCCCACTTGTCTCTCCCGCCAAGATGTCCACGATGGGGTCCATCTAAGTTTCTTGGTGGTCGGCGGAGGCTACCAGCTCTCCCTCTATGCTTGGGTTGGCGAGCGTCTCCTGAATCACACTTCGATTATTTCCAGGCTTCCGGGTGCTTGCCAGTTTTTCCAGGGCATCCGCCCTTTGATTCTGCGTTCTCGGCACGAACTCAACCACTACCTCCCTCAATCGACTCATCAGGAGCCGAACACGTTCCAGATACTTTATAATGGCTGGTTCTTTCACCTGGAATACTTCATTCACTTGATTTGCCACCAAGAGCAAATCTGTCCTTACCAGCAAACTTTCGATCTGAACCTCGATAGCCAACTTCAAACCCGCGATCAAAGCTTCATATTCTGCCTGATTATTACTAGCTTTAAACTGAAATCTTAGAGACTGCTCTTGTACTAACTCCCCAGGTCCCTTCAGAGTGATGTTGGTCAATCTGCAAGTGTACAGAATCTACCCGGTTTTAATTTATCGAACCACTGGGAATTGGTATGTGAATTTAGTTTAAGCCTCGAGTTCACGGTAGGAAAGCGAGTAAAATTCAGTTTTAAGGTTGATTGTTTAGGTGATTAATTAGCAAGCAATTGAAATATAAGTGTGTGAAGAACAATGGCGAGCATGCCTTGGGTTCTTGCTTAACTAATCCAGTTTTAGCCAACCTATTCTATCCACAAAACTCCAAGTCTCTCCTTGATGCTCTATCCTAATCAATCATCTATCGATGCCTCGCATAGACAATCCTCTCAAGTCAAGAGATAGGCACAATTCGTTGATAACCTAACCATTTTCTAAAGGCACTAAGCATGCAATTCAGGCCAACAAACCCCAACCCTTCCTCTATTCCTAGTAGCAAGCATAGAAGGGGTAATCCCACAACAAGTCCCTAATCTATAACAAACTTCTGTTCTATTATAGAAAAGCATGAAGCTAGTTCGCAATCAAGCTTGAAACATAAAGCATGGATATGGGATTCAAGGGTTTACTCAGAGGATTCATGAATAGAAATAGGAATTAAGATTAAAACATCATAAGTCTCACAAAGAACCCAAAGCAAAAGGGGTTTAGCCAAGGATGGCTATAGAACCTATACAAGAAAGAAAGGATAAAACCTGGAACATGGACTTGGAGAAAGCTTCTCCTCAAGCTCCAAAGCCTAACCTTACTTTTAAATTATTTAGGAATGTATAGAAATGACAAAAGTTACAAAAGAAATGACAAAAAGCCTATTTATAGGCAAACAGGTCGAGTCTGGGCGCTCAGGCGCCAATTAAGCACGCCTGAGCGCCAATTCCAAGTGGAAAAAGTAGCTTCTGGAGGTAATTGGCGCTCAGGCGCTCAACAGGAGTGCTCAGGCGCCAATTCCTTTCTAGCATGACAGAAACTACGAATCAGTTGGCGCTCAGGCGCTCTAGCGCCTGAGCGCTCTCTACATGCTAAAAAGCTTCTTGAACTTCTTCTTAACTCCTCTAAATGCCTCCTTTAAATTCTCCAAGCCTCTTGACCTTCTTTCTTCATCAGTTTTCAGACCTAGCTGCTTGGGAACAAAGCAAGGAAAATATCTAGGATTTCCAAGAGTTTATTAGCACAAAAGACCCTCAATTCATGTAGAAAAGATATGCAAGTCCTAAACTTACTTTTTTTTTTTGAACACGAAATGAGTAATATTAATATAAGAGCCTGAGCCAAAAACCGCTCAAGACTAAAGTAGAGTACATACTGACCAAATTATATAAGAACAAAGTGCATATATGAGAAATGCACAAAACCCACCACCAACCCACAAAATGGCCTTAAACGAATCCCATGAAGGGGCCTCATTAAAACCTTTCTAGGAAAAACCCAGTGGGATAAAAACCTAGGAAGGAAAAAGAGTACCACCAACATGGGAAAACCATTCTGCATCTGAACAAGAAAGCATGCCCCCATATAATCTATGATCTCCATATTTAAATATCCACCAAGGTACAAAAATTTCAAGCGCAGTCAAGTCCCAGGCAGTAGCTATGTATGATCAAAACAGCAACAAACCAGCAAACTACAATAGGCGGCAACAGTAGCAGAAAAGAGCAGCAAAAACAGCGATATCACAACAGCAACCAGCAAAACAGCAACAGCAGCAGCAACGCCAAACAGCAGCAGCAAAATAGCAACAGTAAAATAGCAACAGCAACAACAAAACAACAACAGAAACAACAACAACAACAAAACAGCAAAAGCAACAAAGAATAAACCATGTTTCCACAGCCGCTGTCAGAACCTGTAGAGAACTCTCCCGCCATAAACACATTAATCCACCTGCTGTTCCAATAGAATTAGACTCAATATGCTGCATATACAAACTGAGTCCACAGAGGTGTAGTACGTTTATGTTGCTCATTCAGTTTAGTTTCCTGTAACAGCAAGAGTTCCGGTTTCAATTGCATCACTGATTTCCTTACTGCCTCACGTTTTGTAGGATCACCTAGCCCGCGAACGTTCCAAGTTATCCAAGGTCCAGACATATTACTTGAGATGAGGGTGATTTTGCCGGATTTGAGTCTCTAAACCACGGAGCATCAAAGCCTCAGACCCTCTCGGTTTCAACCCCAGTTGTTTACCTAGAAGCCAAGTCCTCTGAGCTCTGGTTGTCACACCATCTTCCCCTTGCAACAGCTCCAAAAAATCATTCGGAAGAGGAATAGGTTTATTTTTACTTCCCTTTGGGCGACCCCGCTGTGCACTCTTCTTAGATGAATTTGTTTTTAGTGATTCCTTCTCCTCCAAAATCACTGATGAACCAAGCGCATCTGGTAACGGGATAGGAAAGCACTGTAAGGTTTGCCTCTCTGGAGAAGAGAAGGTGCGACCAGGAGTGGGTTGAGAAATACGTGTTCTTATTATTTGATGAGGTGATGTACGCACAAAGATATCTGTGATTCCACGTACGGCAGAGGTTGGCAAAATTTCAGAAGCTGTTGCACCCTCAAATAAGTTGTTTTGTATAGATTTCATGACAGGCAAACATGCCTCAACCCCATTAATTTTTGTATTGCCAAGCGGGTCCCAGCTGGATGAGTTAAAAGGCCTGCAAATAAATGATTTTTGATTCAAATCCTGAGCATTGAATGAGTATCCCGTAACAGCATATCCCTTCCCTTGATTCTGAATGAATTTATCGCTGATTTGTTTCTCTTTTAACAGAATATCTTCTTTATTTAAATTGTCCTTCCATTCCTTTATCTCCTGTAACGTGTAACCTGATTCAATAAGCATTTGCAACTGCTCCTTACGTTCCTCTGCTACATTGATGGCTGCCAACGCCTGAATTTTTGAATTTTGATCTGTCCCCACTTCTTCCCCCATTGATTGCGGCCTACAGCAGCCCTTGTTAGTCGTCCCCGCCACCTCCTCCGCCGGTATCGCCTTACGCAGAGCATCCAACACTCTCTCAGATGGTGAAGCACCACAAATTTTTAATCCCTCCGCCACTCCATCCTTATAGACCTCATCTACCGTACCTGTTTCGATGACGACCGCGGCTTCATAATTCTTCTCAAGAGAGAGCGACACAGCAGACGTTTCCACTGTATCTTGTCCCTGCACCTCCCCCACAGATCCTTCATCAGAGCTCCCATCATCTTGTGAATTATAAACTTTAACCGGCGTCGACGGAATTGCCTCTACCGTTCCATAATTGTATGCTTCTGGATCCTTCTTAACCAGAACAATACTCGTTGTACCGCCAACATCAACGGCCAAGGTAAAGGAATGCAGAATTGGATGGTGCATACGAACCAAAATACGGGCAAAATCAGCTCTATGTCGCAGCAAGGTAGGAGAGTCAGACATAACATAAGCACCAAGCCTATTTCCAACAGAAGTAAAAAAAGATTCATTCCACAAGCCTAACGGAACCTGCCACAGACGAATCCATACTAGCTGAGCCGCCCCAAACGAAAGCAGCGTACAAGGCTGAATATCATACAATTTTTGCTCTAAGAAAAATGTGCATTCTGTAATAGTTTCCTCCATGTCTGTCTTAGTTTCAAACTCCAGAATCACTTCCTCTGCTCCCAAAGGAATTAGGCGAAAATTGAACAAACCTATTTGTCCAAATTGTTCCTGCAAAACATCCACAGGTATTGACAGTAGGGTACGTGCCCTTGCACATCTCTGGATCCATGCTTCATCCATAACAGAACCAGCAAGACGTAATTGGTAGTTTTCAGGAAGGATTACAGCATCTTGCGTCTTACCGGTTTTTACATTAATCTCCTGACGTGGCTCTTGCTCTTTCTTCTGCTGTCCTAAACTTACTTAAAATGCAAGAAAGGTCCCTATAAAACTATAAAATTACCAAAACAAAGTAAAAACACCAAGAAAGATAAAAATGCATGATAATGCATGAAACATTACATGAGACTCAATAAAAAGACTCAAAACTAACAGAGAAATGACCCTAAAACCACTACTAAACTAGGGTCATCAAGTGACCCCTACTCCACTTCCGCTCTCATTCGATGAGCCATCGACGAACAACGTCCATTGCATGTTTACTCTTTCGCCGACTTCTGGTGTTAATTCCACCCCAAAATCAGCTAAAACCTGCGCTCCGACTTTTCCCCTCTTGTCATACTGCAAACCATATTCTGATAGTTCCACCGACCACGCGACGAGCCTTCCTGATAAGTCCGGCTTCTGTAACACCTGTCTCAAAGGTAGGTCAGTTCTTACTTTTACCTGAAAGCTCTGGAAGTAAGGCCTTAGGCGCCTGGCGGCAACGAGTACGGCGAGCGCTGCTTTCTCTATCTTTTGGTATCAGACTTCCGCCCCTGGAGCGTATCACTTACAAAGTAAACTATTTTTTGTTCACCATCTATTTCTTGGAGAATTATTGAGCTGATTGCGTGGTCGCTGACAGAGAAATACAAATGTAAAGGGAAACCTTGGATGGGTTTCGACAGAACAGGCGGTGCAAACAACATCTCCTTGAGGCGATTGAAGGCTTCCTCACATTCTGGACTCCACTCAAAAGCTGTGTTTTTCTTAAGGCACTTGAAGAACGGGGCTGACTTGTCGCTCGAATGAGGGAGAAACCTGGAAAGGGCCGCGATCCACCCCGTCAGGCGCTGCACCTCTTTCACACTGCTTGGGCTCTTCATTTCCTGAATTGCTTTGCACTTATCCTGATTGATTTCAATTCCCCTTGAGTTTATCATAAAGCCTAAGAACTTCCCACCTTGTATCCCAAAAGAACATTTTTCCGGATTGAGTCTCATGTTATGCTTTCGGAGTCTGCCAAAAGCTTCTGACAAGTCCTCATGATTATTGGTTCCCAAAACAGACTTTACGATCATGTCATCGACGTAAACCTCCATGTTCCTTCCCACTTGATCTTCAAAAACCCTATCCATCAGCCGTTGGTATGTCGCCCCGGCATTCTTTAATCCAAAAGGCATTGTTTGATAACAGTAATTCACTCTGGCGGTCATGAAGGCTGTCTTGTCCTCATCTGACGGGTGCATCTTGATTTGGTGATACCCTGAATAGGCATCCATCAGATTTAGCAGCTCGTTTCCGGACGCTCCATCCACCAATTTGTCGATGCTTGGCAGCGGGTAAGAATCCTTCGGACATGCTTTGTTCAGATCCGTGTAGTCCACACACATGCGCCATTTCCCATTCGCCTTTTTCAACATCACCACGTTCGCCAACCATGTCGGATATTTGATTTCTCGAATAAAGTCCGCCGCCAGCAATTTGTTAACCTCTTGTTGAATCGCCTTTTCCTTTTCATCGCCCATTCGCCGGCGTGTCTGGGTTATTGGTTTGATTCCGGGATTTAGTGCCAGCCTGTGGCAAATGAAGTTTGGGTCTATTCCCGACATGTCTTTGTGACTCCAAGCAAAATGATCCAGATTTTCACCCAATAGCTTCGATAACCTCTGTTCTTGATTCTCAATCAACCTGGTTCCGATTTTGAGGACTTTCTCGCCAAATTTCAGTTCCTTAGTTTCTTCGATCGGTGTGGACCTGTTAACGCGCCCCTCGCCTCTCGGATCTAGATTATCCTTTGGCACATCGACTTCGTTGCATCGGTGTCCTGTCGAAGCATTCTTTTTCAAATATCGTTCCACCGCGTTGCAATAGCATTCCCTTGCACTCTTCTGGTCCACAATAACTGTCACAATTCGCCCATTTGGTAACGGATACTTGAGTTCCAGATGTGCTGTTGAGATCACGGTGCACAGACGGTCCAAGGTATTCCGACCGATTATCATGTTGTAGGATCCCACCGCTCCCAGGATTAGGTATCTTACCTTCAGTGTCCTAGCGTTCTCAAACTCACCAAATGTAGTATCAAGGTCGAGGATGCCCCTTACCCATACTTGTTCGCCCGCGAACCCCAAAAGATTCCCTGCGTAGGGAGTGAGGTCTCCTTCTTTCAAACCGAACCGATCAAACGCGTCACCGTAAATGATGTCCGCCGAACTTCCTTGATCTAGAAGCACTCGCTGTACATTGAGTTGGTTGACGAAGTAGGACCACAATCGGATCGTCTATGTGCGACTTTATTCCGCAGAAGTCCGCGGGCGAAAATGTAATGTCTGGGTGTGAAAAACTGAAAGGAGTCTCTGTGACCGCGTTCACCGCCCTGGCGTATCGCTTTCTTGCTGCACTAGTGACTCCACCTCCGCCAAATCCTCCTGCGATCGTGCTCACTTCTTTAGTCGTTAAGGCCTGATCGCCCTGAGGTCTAACAGGTTCCCCACCGCTATCAGTTGCTCAACCGCGCGCTGCAAATCGTGACATTCCTCTGTAACGTGGCCTGTTGTTCGGTGGTAAGCGCACCATTCTTCCCTATCCTGCTGCTCCAGGCGGTTATTAACGTCGCGGATTAACCATCTCCAATCTCCGTGAGCGTCCAACGTCTCAAATGATAGCAGTTCACCTCTCGATTCACCGCGCTGCCTTCCACATGCGCGACGCAATGGCGGACCGCACGTGTGTCCCAGCCTTCCCCTACTTTGTCGACGATGTGCCTCCATTAGGCTTCACCAGCGAACTAGGAATTCAACCAAAATTCCAAAAAACCGTAGAGAAATGCACGGAAAATCGAACTTCTCTCAACCAAATCACAATCCACGTAGTCCGGGAATCGAAATCTACCGATCCCCACAGACGGCGCCAAATGTTCTATCCAAGAACATAGAGATGAGGTACAGTACCCATAGTGATAGGATCGTGATGTGAGAATCTAGAGAGAGTTTAGAGCGTAACCGCTTAGAGAGAGAAAGTAACTGAATTTCAAGCTTTTATTTCTCAAATGAGCTAAAAGTCATTTACAATTGGTAACCGTCCCCTATTTATATATTTGGGGGTTGGGCTTGGCGCCCCTAATTCCTCCCAATGGGACAATTGGGCCTCCCAGGAGAAGGCTCAAATTCCTGGCTTGCGCGTCGCCCCTGGCTGGCGCGCCTAGGCGAGGGACCCTAGGGTCTCGCCCAGTCCAAAAAAAAAACTAGGAAAATAATTTATAAAAGTTGAAATATAGTTTAGGTAAAAAAAGTTAAAATAAATAAATTCATATAACGGTTTTATATTAAATATATTAATTACTAAAATATGAAAATTTAAAACTGCTTTATAGTGACATTAATAGTCAATAATAATATGTAAAAAGTATAAAATAGTATGTATTCACTAAATATAAAACAAACGTGTTGGACGTTCATTGCGCGAATTTATTTATATTTCATAGAGAATATTATATCAAAAAATCAAAAATGGAAAATTTACTATTATATATGTATAAAGAATTTGTAAAAATATGACTTGTAGGGTTTCAAAACTTATCATTATCTGCCATGACATGACATTCATTACACTAAACAATCACTTATTAGTCAATTATGAGAAAATGGAACCAATAAAGAGGGTAGGACAAGTTTTTTTAGGGAGATTCACTAATCTAGCTCAAGGAAGGAGTCATTTGGGAGGGCTTGAGAAACTTCCATTCTCAGCACTGAAATCAAAGACTTCAACACTTCCATTATTACTGCTTTCCCCATTATACACTATTTTGCTATTCTTTGCATTCTTCACATTCTTTGCATCCTTAATCTGAAAGATGCGGTACGCAGCCCAATTTGCTTTCTGCATTTTGAGTAACAAAGTTCAGTAATCAAATACTCATAATGAATAAAAAAATTAAAAAAAATTCGATAATGATCCTACCTAACCAACAAATCATTTTCATGATAATTCAGAATACATTACCGAATTGTTTTTATAAATACCTCTCAAACACATTTTACGTGATTGGTTTACTTTTTAAAAAGTCAACACATTTGTCTCACTTTTTAAAAACTGTGTTGGCTTTTGAAGAAATAAACTAATCTTATGGAGTATGTTTGAGATAAGGCTCAAAAATGTGTGTCGGTAGAATTTTTCTTACTCTAAATTCATAATGAAAACAATCTTTAAACCGAGTTAGGTCAAACTTTACCCAAAGAGCTAGCTTGTGGGTGATGATTTCTCTATCCTATGTAAGGACTTATTTGATCATGCCTCTAGTTAATGTGATACCTTGACAATTAGTAAGTCACATTTATTTTCTTTAATTACCTTGGATGGGTTAGTAATTGACGCAAGGCGAAACTCATGCATTATCCATCTTGTCCTCCTAGCACAATCTCCTTGCACTTCCCAATAGTTAACGATGTTCCTCTTCCCAATCACCTCATTGTTTGTAGGGATAGGAACATCTTTCCCCTTTTCCATAACTTTCCACAGGCCGCTCTCAGCAACTCTCATGTCAAGGTTTTCAAGGTCATCATGACCCATAGTATTGTGGAAGAAGCACTTGCGCTCATTGAAAATCTTTCCATCTGAGAATAAAAAAAATTCAAAATATCATCTTGGTTCAATTCTCACTTTTAAAAAACACATAACATTCATAGGACATGGATAATTTGTTTCATTTTTGTGACATGATACCACTATTCTCCTACTCTAGGTTAACACAAGAGCCATAAAATATTAAGAGTGTGTTTGGTTTCTTCGTTGGGAAACCTTAGAATCAGTTCTAGTTGGTTAAAATCGATTCTTTATGAAGGTATTGATGTTTGAGAGTTATTTTGGATAATGGATCTCATACCCAGAATTAACTCAGGTAGAAGTTAGAGAGAGTAGCTTATGCACTGAACAAAATTAATTGTGAGATCTTACAACTGAATTTCGCATTTCCCAACAAAATCATATTTTCATACATTTATCAAACATAAATCACTTAGATTTCTACAATCAATTTTATCAAAATCAATTGTGAAAAACTTTGATCTAAACACACACACTAAAGTGCTCATGGAACCGTGAAAATAAGAGATTTTTGTTTTAAAAAAATTCACCAACCTCCTCCTGGTAGACTCCAAGGCTCAGTCTGAAACACATTAAAATCTGGAATGATTTCAATTGGAAGAGGTTGAGAAAAGACCCTCATTTTTAGGTAGAAATCCACAAGAATCTCATCAATGGGATCAAACTTATATCCAGGTAGAAACCTAACAACCCCGTCATTATCCTCATAAGTCATGATTAGGTCTTCCATCTCAAAGGAGCTTGTATAAACTCTTTAGACGAATCAATGTTGAAACTTATGTGGCCAGGATATCAATTTATAGCCACAACACATGCAATGTCATAAATGTTTAGGAGTATGTCTTAAATTGGTGTTGCATTCTCTCTCGCACCACTATTATTGTCAAAATAGCTCTTACCCATGGGTCAACTCACTTATGCCAGGATTTTGACTCCAATACACACAACTAATTCCTAAGTGGGGGCTTTATAGCCTCAATTATCACAATCCACTCAATAAGATGGCTGGGACAAGGTATTACGATGATACATCTCATTAAAAACATATAATTATTTGTATACATGATTAAAACATATAATTATTTTCTGCAGACCATTAGAAGAAAATTCTTCATATAATTATTATTTTCTGCAGACCATTGGAAAATGTTTTAATCCACTAAATTAAAACATATAATTATTTTCTGCAGACCATTAGAAACCCAATTATCATGCACCTTTTTTGGACTTCCCCTTTTTACTCATTTCATGTTTAATGTACTTTTAACGTTCCATAGTTTTTTTTAAAACAAATTAAATGAGTTAATAAAACTCTATGTTGAAAAAATTAATTCTGAATAATTTTTTTAATATTTATTCCAAAATCAAAATAAAAAATTGAATTTGCTTCTTAAATATAATTTGATTTTAAAAATGTGATAAATAGGAAATTTTAATAAATGCCTCAAATTCTGAATATGTTTTTGAAAAATTTATTCTGAATAAAAAATTATATATTTATTCCAAAAATAAAAAATTGAAATATATTTATTCGAAAAAATAAAATTAATTCTTCATTTTTTTCAACCCGATAAATTTAAATAAAAGAAATTTATTTCAACTATGGTCAATGTCACGTGTCACTAGTCCCATCGTAATTCAATTTCTCACTTTCAATTAGTTTTTATATTTTTTATTTTGCATATATTTAAAGTTGTAATGTTTTTAAAATTTAAATTTTAATATAATTAATAAATATATCAATCAAAATTAAATCATCATTATTATATTTATAACCCCTTATTATTCAAAAATTGCAATCTACCTCTTTTAAGCAACAAATAAATTTTCGATGAATATAAATATATGCAGTTTAAACAATCTATAATTTTATATTAGGATCAATTTTAAATTAAAATAAATAACATGATCTATTAATCACAATAAATTTTGACTTTCCTATTGTATTTTGTTTTTTTTTTTTTTTTTTTGAAATTGTATTTTGTTATTCTTCTTATATATGATGATGCATCTTCCATATCTTCATTTGATACTTCTATATTAAACCATATATTTATTCTCTACCATTAGCAACCCAATTATCATACATAACTTCCCATTTTTACTCATTTCGTTTTTAATGTACTTTTTAATGTTCCATTTTTTTTTTTGGAAAAAAGTTAAATACGAGTTAAAAATTATATGTTCTAAAAAATCATAGTAATTATTTTATAAATATATACATAGTCAAAAAATATTATTAATTATTAAACTTATCTGAAAAATAATATTAATTATGCAATATTTTTTAACTAATGTATCACACCACCATGTTGATTCAAGGGAATAATATTGCACAAGGGAATTATGGTATTCATTTGGTTAACATGGTGGTGTGACACATTAGTTAAAAAATATTGCATAATTAATATTATTTTTCAGATAAGTTTAATAATGAATAATATTTTTTGACATGGTGGTGTGACACCATGTTAAAAAATGGTGTGTGTTTTGTGCATATTAGAGGTTGTGTGCTTTTTGGACTGGGCTAGCTTTAGCATCCAACAGTTTGTAGTTTGCTGCGCTTTTTTTTAGAGCGGGTGTTTCTCTTATTGCCTATTAATATATATCCATTTTGCTTTTTTATAAAAAGTTGAAATACATGGAATTAAAAGTTGAATTCAGAATAAAACTAATAAATCTCAACCTTGTTGTTGTCCTTTCCACAAAAGAGAGTCATCCCCACCAACTGCAATAAGAATGCTCTCGCAATTGCATCCGGAAAGTCATTTTCCTTTTCCTCTGCAACACCAGCGAGACATGAGTAGCGACACAGAGGCTCCATTGTTTAGATCAATCTCATCATAAGCCTCCTCCTCTGTCACCTTAAGCTGATCAACCAAGACAACAATAGCACCCTCCCGGGTAAGACTAGCAAGCGTAAAGAAATCCCTTGTGACAGAGATATGCAGCAATGATGAGACATCGTCGAGAGTAATAGTCATTTTGCCGAAAGTCATATGAAAGGATGACGTCTCAGGATGTCATCTCTCTACGAAAGCTGTCAACATGGCTCTGTCAATGCTGGGCAAGTTGCATGTCATTAGAGGCTCAAAACCGGAATCGCGAACCATTTTCCTAATATGACCATTGTAGTACACTGGTGTCCCCTGTAGATGTCTGTCATGGTAGTAAAATTGGATGATGTCCCGGCAATGCTCAGTTTATGGGTCAATGTAATGCTTCCATATCTGATAGGCAACATGAGTTTTATAACTTGTCAACAGTACAAGTCAAAAGGCCCTCCTTGGTAGTAAACCTCATCCTCATTCTCGGACTCCTCCTCTTCGTTCTCATCATCATCATTGTCTTCCTCTTCAGGCTCTTGCACAACATGTTGAACCTCTTCAGCTTCAGGCTCATTAATGATAATCCCATGTACACGGTTTTCTTCTGCTCGCCTTTTGCATTCTAACATCGTGGGATGCCTACGTGAGGGGGCAACCACGACCGATTGGTCATCACAGATTGGACACCTACTATTCAGATTCTTTGTCCTTGCCATCTGTATCAAACAATAGGATCTGGTTTATATCATCGTCTGTCAACATGCACTTTAAAGTGTGCCGCCTTCACACTTTAAAGTGAATAACAATTAGAGTTAAAGTGCATATAGTATCCCACACACAGTTTAAAGTTCGAAGGCCAGACACTTTAAAGTGCGAAGGTCACGCACTCTAAAGTGAGTGGTTAACGTATATTAGAGTGCATAGGTAACGCATTCGAAAGTGCGAAAATAAACCAGAAAGCGAGAAAGCTAATCGTTTTCACGCGAAATCGAGCAAGAATGCAGGACGGTGGTTTGAGCGGCGGCTGAAGCCTCTGGTGTAAGACCAAGATTTGGTCAGGTGGTACAACTCTATGTTTTGATGATAACAAGTTTATTATTATGTATGAACAATTGTGGTACTCTAACGTTTGTCTTTTTAATTTGTGACAAACAGGCTCTGACTCTGATTCAAAGATGATATACTAATCAGAAGTTGAAGACCAAGAGTAACCAGCACAACGCTTCTGCATTTAACTACGTTCTTCTGAACGGTAGCAAACGCTTCAGACGCTCTGAAGATTAAAAGCTCTGATGTGGACTCCGAACGATCCAAACTCTGAAGTTCTGAAGACAAGATGTTCTGAGGAACAGTCCAGAAGCTGAAGACTTGGAAGCTCTGAAGTCCAAGAATAAGCTGGCTCTCAAGACCTGAAGCACTTCATGCTCTGAAGGCCAGATGTTCTGATGAACGGTCCAAAAGCAGAAGTTCTGAAGGTCAGAGGATCCAAGCTTCCTTCTGACTCTGATCACACAAGCTTCACAAGTTCCAACATGAAGCGGCGCCCAAGATCAAGAGTTAACTAGGCTAAGGCAATGTCACTGTCATTCGTACAAAAGCTAATGTATTATTCTGACTGCCTTACCTACGACGTTCAGCCATAGCAGACTCTGGAAATTCCAAACTGCCCTCCAACGGACAGATTCATCCAACGGATACACATTCTAAACCTTGGAGTATTTAAAGGCTGAAGACAGAAGAAATCAGCTAAGAAACTTTGTGCATACACGTGAAATACTTTCAGCGAATACCTTAGCAATATTTCTTCATTGTTCTTATTAGTGTTTACGTCTGTTTGTTTAGAAGCATCTCTTTGTAAATCAAACTCTTTCACAAACTTTGTTTGTAGTTCCTTGAGAGACCAGTGAGGTCAGAATTCTTGAGAAGACTAAGGCAAGGTTGTCCTAGTGTTGCTAGGTCATTGTATTGTTAATCACTGAGCAGGTTGCTAGTGCAGTTGTAACAATCATTGAATAGTGAATTTCCTTCATTCTGAGAAGGAAGAAATCACCTTAACGGGTGGACTGGATTAGCTTGAGTGATTTATCAAGTGAACCAGGATAAAATCATTGTGTTCTTTTCTCTTTCCCTTATCTCTTGCACCTCGTGATCTGTAGTTCGAAAAGATTATCCTTAATCTTAGAGGGAAATTTCTAAAAGCTAAAAACCCTATTCAAATCCCCCCTTTCTAATGTTTTTCATACCTTCAATTGGTATCAGAGCGTAAGTTCTGATTAGCACACTTAACAGTGTTCAGAGATCCGGACCGGTGTGAAAACGCAAATGGTTGCCACCACCAGCGATGCTCAAAGAGATCACTATATTGCTAAACCACCTATCTTTGACGGAGAAAAGTTTGATTACTGGAAAGATAGAATCGAAAGTTTCTTTCTTGGATTTGATGCTGATCTCTAGGATCACATTATTGATGGCTACACTCGCCCTGTTGATGAAGATGGAGAGAAGATTCCAAGAGACAAGATGACTGATGCTCAAAAGAAAATGTACAAAGATCATCACAGAGCAAGAACCATCTTGCTGAGTGCTATCTCATATGAAGAATATGAGAAGATCACAGACCGTGATTCTGCCAAGGCGATCTTCGATTCCTTGAAGATGTCTCATGAAGGAAATGAAGATGTCTATGAGACAAAGACGCTGTCCTTGATCAAAAAGTATGAAGCCTTCATGATGGAACCTGATGAAACAATAGATGCCATGTTCTCTAGATTTTAGATGATCATCTCTGGAATTAGAATACTTGACAAAGGCTACACCAATACTGATCATGTGAAGAGAATTCTCAGAGGTCTTCCTGAGAAGTGGATTCCTTTGATGAGTTCCCTGAAATTGTCTAAAGACATCAAAAAGATGAGCTTAGAAGAACTCATCAGCATTCTGAAGAGTCATGAGATAGATCGTGCTGATCAAGTTGCTCAGAGGAAGCAAAGATCCATAGCTCTGAAGGTGAAGTCTGAGGAGACCAAGGTGCTTCAAGCTGAATAAGTTTCAGACGAATCGTTTGAGTATTCTGATGAAGATGAGCTCTCACTCCTTTCAAAGAGACTGAATCACCTCTGGAAGCACAGGAAAAACAAATACAAAGGTTCATCAAGAGTCAAAGGAAAACAAGAGTCTTCATCTGGTCAACGTAAGTCATCATCCAAAGAGGTTACATGCTTTGAATGCAAGGAGCCACGACATTACAAGAGTGATTGTCCTAAGCTGAAGAAAGACAAGAAGCCTAAGAAGTATGTCAAGGCTAAGAAAGGTCTAATGGTAACTCTTGATGATTCAGACGCATAAGAAGTAGACTCTGATGGCGAAGTCGTTGAAGGACTCATGGCTATCGTCAAAGACAAAGAAACATATTCAAAAGCTGAATCAGATCCAGCATCTGAGGCTGAGTTAGACTATGAAGATGAAAGTGAGGTATTTGTAAGATCAAGTTTTGATCTAGTAGTACAACTCTATGTTTTGATGATTACATGTTAACTATTGTGTATGAACAATTATGGTACTCTAACGTTGTTTTCTGAGTGTTCTAATGTCAGGCTATGACTCTGGTCATATTTCACATAATTCAGAAGCACAATGCTCAAAGAGTAACCTCTGCAACGCTTTCGCACTTACTATGTTCAATCTGAACAGTAGATTAAGCTTCAGACGATCTGAAGATAGTAAAGCTCTGATATGGATTCAGTTCACTAGAAGCTCTAAAGGATCAGAAGCTCTGAAGGATCAGAAGCCCTGAAGGACCAGAAGCTGAGTAGTGAAGATTCTGAAGTCCAAGAGTAAGCTGGCTCTGAAGACCAAGTACTTCTCCTCTGAGTCCAGAAGCAGAAGGTACAAACGTCAGAGGATCCAAGTTTCCTTCTGACTCTGATCACCAAGCTTCACAAGTTCCAATATGAAGCGTCGCTCTGATCAGAAGTCAACTAGGATAAAGGTCATGTCACTATCCAAAGTAAAAAAGCAATTGTACCATTCCTGACGACCTTACCTAACTTATTCAGCCACAACAGAACCCGGAAAACCCAGATCTGCCCTCAAACGGTAGCATTCCATGTAAACTTCCAAACCTAATTCCTTGGAGTATATAAAGAGGCTGAAGATGAAAGATGCCGCAGAAGAAAGCTCATGCGATATTCATTTTATTTCTCTTAAGCAATCTTTCTTCAAATTGTACCTATTGTGTTTACTATTTGCTTTCTGAGAAGCATTTCCTTGTAAACCCAAACTTTCAAACAGTTGTTTGATTTTCCTTAAGGAGACCAATGTTGGTCGGATCCTTGAGAAGACTTAGAGAGTGAATCTTAGTGATAGCTAAGTCAGTGTATTGTTAGTCACTTTGCAGGTAGCAAGTGCAGTTGTAACAAACTCTGATTAGTGGATTGCCTTCATTCTAAGAAGGAAGAAATCACCTTAACGGGTGGACTGGATTAGCTTGAGGGATTTATCAAGTGAACCAGGATAAAATCATTGTGTGCTTTCCTAAACTCTTATCTTAGCACTTTTATCTTTGGTGTTTGAAGAGAATTGTTAAAATCTCAAGTGAGAAAGGTTTTAGATTGAAAACGCTATTCAAACCCCCCCTTTCTATCGTTTTTCATACCTTCAATTGGTATCAGAGCGCAAGTTCTGATTACCACACCTAACAGTGTTCAGTGATCCGGGCCGGTGTGAAAAACTAAGATGGCTGCCACCATTGAAGCGCAAAAAGATGTCTACAGTGCAAAGCCTCCTATGTTCGATGGTCAAAGATTTGAGTACTGGAAAGACAGGATCGAAAGCTTTTTTCTGGGCTTTGATGCAGATCTCTAGGATATTATAGTGGATGGCTATGAGCGTCCAGTTGATGGTGATGGCAAGAAGATCTCCAGAACAGAGATGACTGCAGAGCAGAAGAAGCTTTACTCACTGCATCATAAAGCTAGAACTATTCTTCTCAGTGATATTTCTTATGAAGAATATCAAAAGATTACAGATCGTGAGTATGCTAAGGGTATCTTTGATTCCTTGAAGATGACCCATGAAGGAAACAAGAAGGTGAAAGAGTCAAAAGCGTTGTCCTTGATTAGGAAGTATGAATCCTTCCAAATGGAATCCAGTGAGTCCATTGATGACATGTTATCCAGATTTCAGTTACTCATTGCTGGAATTAGACCCCTCAACAAGAGTTACACAACTGCTGATCATGTCATGAGGATTCTTAGTGGTCTTCCTGAAAGTTGGATGCCTCTGATAACTTCCTTGGAGCTCACAAGAGATGTTGAGCAGATGAGTTTGGAAGAACTCATAAGCATACTTAAGTGCCATGAACTGAAGCGTGCTGAACATTAGGATCAGAAGAAGAAGTCTATAGCCTTGAAACCCAAATCTGAAAAGGCTAAAGCTCTCCAAGCAGAAGAAGAAGAATCTAAAGAAAACTCTGAAGATTCTGATGAAGATGAGCTAACCTTGATCTCCAGAAAGCTCAACCGCATCTGGAAGCACAGGCAGAGCAAGTACAGAGGCTCTGGAAAGACTAAAGGAAAGAATGAATCCTCTTCTGGTCAGAAGAAGTCTTCATCAAAGGAAGTCACATGCTTTGAATGCAAAGAATCAGGGCACTACAAGAGTGATTGTCCTAAGCTGAAAAAGGACAAGAAGCCAAAGGAGCATTTCAAAGCTAAGAAAGGCCTCATGGTGACTTTTAATGAATCAGAGTCAGAGGATGTTGACTCTGATGGAGAAGTTGTTGAAGGACTCATGGCTATTGTCAAGAACAAGGAAGCAGAGTCAAAAGAAGCAACTAACTCTGAATCTGCATCAGAGGAAGATCCAGGCTTTGACGATGAAAATGAGATATCCTTGATCGCTCCACTGAAACACCAATCATGGTATCTGACAGTGGATGCTCGCATCACATGACGGGAGAAAGGCGTATGTTCCAAGAGCTAAAACTTAAGCCTGGAGGCGAAGTTGGCTTTGGAGGCAATGAGAAGGGTAAAATTGTTGGTTCTGGTACTATTGGTGTTGATAATAGTCCATGCATTGATAATGTTCTGTTGGTAGATGGCTTAAATCATAACTTATTGTATATAAGTCAATTAGCTGACAAGGGTTATGATATCATCTTCAATCAAAAGTCTTGCAGGGCTGTAAGTCAGATCGATGGCTCTGTTCTGTTTAACAGCAAGAGGAGGAACAAAACTTATAAGATTAGATTATCTGAGTTGGAAACTCAGAAAGTAAAGTGCCTTCTTTCTGTTAATGAGGAGCAATGGGTATGGCATAGACGGTTAGGGCATGCCAGTATGAGAAAGATATCTCAGCTGAGTAAGCTTGACCTTGTCAGGGGCTTACCCACTCTGAAGTTCTCTTCAGATGCTCTTTGTGAAGCATGTCAGAAAGGCAAATTTACAAAAGTCCTTTTCAAGGCAAAGAATGTTGTTTCCACCTCAAGGCCGTTGGAACTTCTGCATATCGACCTTTTTGGACCAGTGAAAACTGAGTCTATAGGTGGCAAGAGATATGGGATGGTCATTGTTGATGACTATAGCCGCTGGACATGGGTAAAATTTCTATCCTGCAAGGATGAGTCTCATTCTGTGTTCTCTACCTTTATTGCCCAAGTGCAAAACGAGAAGGCTTGCAGGATTATGCGTGTCAGAAGTGATCATGGTGGAGAGTTTGAGAATGACAAGTTTGAGAGTCTGTTTGATTCCTATGGAATTGCACATGATTTCTCTTGTCCTAGAACTCCTCAACAGAATGGGGTTGTTGAGAGGAAGAATAGAACTCTTCAAGAGATGGCTCGAACCATGCTTCAAGAAACTGACATGGCAAAGCACTTCTGGGCTGAGGCAGTAAACACAGCATGTTACATTCAGAACAGGATCTCTATCAGACCAATTCTGAATAAGACTCCTTATGAATTGTGGAAGAAAGTAAAATCCAACATTTCTTACTTTCATCCTTTTGGTTGTGTTTGCTATGCTTTGAATACTAAGGATATATTGCATAAGTTTGATTCTAAATCTTCTAAATGTCTATTACTTGGTTACTCTGATCGTTCTAAAGGCTTTAGAATTTATAATACTGATGCTAAAACTATTGAGGAATCTATTCATGTTAGATTTGATGATAAGCTTGACTCTGATCAGTCAAAGCTAGTTGAAAAGTTTGCAGATATGAGTATAAATGTTTCTGATAAAGGCAAAGCTCCAGAGGAAGCTGTGCCAGAGGAATATTCTCCAGAGGAAGTTGGTCCCTCTGATTCACAGCCTCAGAGGAAGAGAAGAATTGTTGCCTCTCACCCTAAGGAGTTGATTCTGGGAAACAAAGATGAACCAGTCAGAACCAGATCAGCATTCAGACCCTCTGAAGAGACTCTACTCAGTCTGAAGGGATTGGTATCCTTAACTGAACCAAAGTCAATTGATGAAGCTCTTCAAGACAAAGACTGGATTCTGGCAATGGAAGAAGAATTGAATCAATTCTCCAAGAATGATGTTTGGAACCTTGTCAAGAAACCTCAAGGCGCTCACATCAATGGAACCAAATGGGTTTTCAGAAACAAGCTGAATGAAAAAGGAGATGTAGTCAGAAACAAAGCAAGGCTAGTTGCTCAAGGCTACAGTCAGCAAGAAGGAATAGATTATACTGAAACATTTGCTCCAGTAGCAAGATTGGAAGCTATCAGACTGCTGATCTCATTCTCAGTGAATCACAACATAATTCTTCATCAGATGGATGTTAAGAGTGGCTTCCTGAATGGATACATCTCAGAGGAAGTGTATGTGCACCAACCTCCTGGTTTTGAAGATGAGAAGAACCCTGACCATGTCTTCAAATTGAAGAAATCTTTCTATGGTCTGAAGCAAGCTCCCAGAGCATGGTATGAGAGACTTAGTTCATTCCTTTTGGATAATGAGTTTGTAAGGGGTAAAGTAGATACAACTCTCTTTTGCAAAACTTACAAAGATGATATCTTAATTGTGCAAATTTATGTTGGTGATATTATATTTGGATCTGCTAATCCATCTCTCTGCAAGGAATTTTCTAAGATGATGCAGGATGAATTTGAAATGAGTATGATGGGAGAACTCAAGTACTTTCTGGGAATACAAGTTGATCAAAAACCAGCAGCAACTTACATCCATCAAAGCAAGTACACAAAGGAACTTCTGAAGAAGTTCAATATGACAGAATCAACAATTGCTAAGACCCTTATGCATCCTACATGCATTTTGGAGAAAGAAGATGCCAGTGGAAAAGTAAGTTAGAAGCTCTATCGTGGAATGATAGGTTCACTTCTATACTTAACTGCATCTAGGCCAGATATTATGTTTAGTGTACATTTATGTGCTCGATTCCAATCAGATCCTAGAGAAACTCACTTAACTACTGTTAAGAGAATTCTCAGATATCTGAAAGGTACCAATAACCTTGGCTTGATGTATAAGAAAACATCAGAGTATGAGCTTTCAGGTTACTGTGATGCTGATTATGCTGGAGATAGAACTGAAAGAAAGAGTACTTCTGGGAATTTTCAATTTCTGGGGAATAACTTAGTCTCATGGGCAAGCAAGAGGCAGTATACTATTGCACTATCCACTGTAGAGGCAGAATATATCTCAGCAGCTATTTGCAGCACTCAGATGCTCTGGATGAAACATCAGCTAGAGGATTATCAAATCCTTGAGAGCAACATTCCAATTTATTGTGATAATACTGCTGCAATCTCACTCAGTAAGAATCCAATCTTACACTCAAGGGCAAAACACATTGAGGTAAAGTATCACTTTATTAGATATTATGTTCAGAAGGGCGTACTTCTTCTGAAGTTTATTGATACTGACCATCAATGGGCAGATATCTTTACAAAGCCCTTAGCAGATGATAGATTTAATTTTATACTGAAAAATCTGAATATGGACTTTTGTCCAGTATGAAGATGGATCAGAACCTCTGACTATGATGCTACCTCATCAGAAGTTGTCTAGTTCAGAAGGTAACTTAATCAGATGCTGAGTACCCATTGGTGCTTACTCTGAGACAAGACAGTAAACGTGTGTCAGTTCATTCTGATGCCTCGTTCCTTGTGCCCTCCGGATAATCTGTTGTAATGAGTGTAGATGTGCTTATTCTCCACCGTGTGTTTTGTGTATTAACTGTTCATAATAATGTCTTTAATTTTTAGCCGTTGATTTTACTTTTGTTTTACAATCAACAACAGTTACCTTCTAAAAACCACTACGCACACACGTTTTCCATCACTCATGTTTTTCGCTTCTCTCTCCTGTTTGCAAAAACTCTTATCTCCTTCAGCTCTCTCTCTCTCGTTCATCCCTCTTCTACCCAAGCCTCCAACCTTCAACTATGGTGAGATCTGAAAAAGCTGATTCCGGTGAAAGGGCTGATTCCGCCGATGGAAGAGTGTTCCCAAGGATGGTAGTGGGTCTTCCAACAGGGCAAGTAGGTCCCGTTCTTCGTCCCAAATCGATAGAGGGTGCTCAAGCACAAGTGAAAGATGCTGAGGATGTTGTTCCTTTGTCTCAAAGGAGTTGTGCAGTTACATGCGTCTTCCCTCCAGAAGAACTTCAAGTTCTTGCTGAATGGCGTTTCGACCTAGACAACATTGCTGCTAATGGGGTCGATCTTCGTCCTGAAGTACAGGCTCAAGGCTGGGAAGGATATTTCAATAGATTACATGGTCCAGTCTATGATAAGCTGGTGAAGGAATTCTGGAAGCATGCTGATTGCAATGAGTATCAGGTTGTGTACTTTGTTCTGGGAAAAAGGATCATCATCTCAGAGAAGTCTTTTGTAAGACTTCTGGGTGCAGATACAAGTCGTGGCTACAGATTTCAGATGCAAGAGTCAAAAGTCAAGACAAGTACCAAGGAGAAGGTCAACAAGGCTTTATACTCTACATGGAGACCGGGCAAAACTGATTGCAAGACAAAGGATCTTCATCCTGAACTGAGAATCTGGCACAAGATCCTCCTGAAAGTGCATAAATCAAAGACCAAAGGGAAGCTCTCCAGATTACATCAATTTCACTCAGAAGGTGATGCTTTTCTTCATCAAGGAGCACACCAAAGTCTATCTGCCTTACTTTCTATTCTCCTATATGAAGGAATGCATCAGACAGTCAAGGACTACTGCGTCACCAAAGTCTGCCATCAAATACATACCTTTTGGCATATTACTATCTGACTTCTTCATTGAGAGCAAACTGATATCTGCTCTGACCAAAGCTAGATGCACAGAAGACCTAACAACAATTGTTGGATATGTCTTCACTCCCACATCATTGAAGATAATGGGCTTGGTAGAAACAAAAGTTGAGGTTAACCCTGCTACTGCAAAGTCAAGAGGAAGAAGAATCCCTCTGAAGGACTACCCTCTCTGGTCAAAGGCTGATGATCCAGAGGCTATCAGGTTCTATCTTGATGATATGAAGCAGCAAAGCTTTGTGATTGATGTGGATGAATTCTTCAGAAATCTTCCAGAACCTCCGGACTTTGAGTCTCCCAGGAAGAAGAAGACCAAGAGAAAGCAAGTGGAACCCTATTGTAAGATCAAGTTTTGATCTAGTAGTACAACTCTATGTTTTGATGATTACAAGTTAACCTTTTGATATGAACAATTGTGGTACTCTAACGTGTTTATCTGAGTGTGCTATTTACAGGCTCTGACCTCAACTCAATCTCACACAAATCAGAAGCACTGTGTATAAAGAGTAACCCAAGCAACGCTTTCGCATTCACCATGTTCAGTATGAACAGTGGAAAAGCTTCAGAAGTTCTGAAGCTATACAAACTCTGATGTGGACTCAGTCGCTAGAAGCTCTGAAGATCCAGAAGTTCTGATAACCAAGAAACACTGAAGGTTCAGATGTTCTGATGGTGTAGAAGACTCTGAAGATCCAGAAGCTGAATAGTGGAAACTCTGAAGTCCAGAAGCAAGAAACTCTGAAGGCCATGTTCTTCCCTCTGAGTTCAGAATCAGAAGATACAATGGTCAGAGGATCTGTGCTTTCCCTCTGACTCTGATCAACTGGCTTCACAAGTTCCAATACGAAGCATTCCTCTGATCAGAAGTCTCCTAGGTTAAAAGGTCAAGTCGCTATCCAAGTACAAAAGCAAGTGTACCTGCCTGACGACCTACCTAACGTTCTCAGCCACAGCAGAAGCTGGATTTTCCAGAACTGCCCTCCAACGGTAGCATTTCCCATGCAACGCTCAACCCTAATCCTTGGAGTATATATAGAGGCTGAAGATTGAAAGAAGCAGTGAGAGAAAAAGTGAAGAAGCAACACATACGCGCAAGACATATTCAAAATATTCTAAGCTTTCTTTCATCTGAAATTCATTGAGTTTACTATTAGCTTTTTAGAAGCAAATCTCTTGTAAACATTTCTTTGATAAACAGTTTGTTTAGTTCCTTTAGGAGATCAAGGTTGATCGGATCCTAGAGAAGACTAAGAGAGTGAATCTTAGTGTGAGCTAAGTCAGTGTAATTGTTAGTCACTTGTAGGTTTCAAGTACAGTTGTAACTCTTACCTGATTAGTGGATTGCCTTCATTCTAAGAAGGAAGAAATCACCTTAACGGGTGGACTGGAGTAGCTTGAGTGATTTATCAAGTGAACCAGGATAAAATCCTTGTGTGCTTCTCTATCTCTTATCTTTAGCACTTAAGCTCTCGAAAGATTTGTCAAAATCTTTAAGGTGGAAGTTTTGTACTGAAAACGTTATTCAAACCCCCCCCTTTCTACCATTTTTCATACCTTCACCTATGAGACACAGGATCCCTCTGATGGTGATGATAATGATGATGATGAACCACCACCTCAGAAGAAGGCAAAGAAGGTCAGAATTGCAACGCAAGTCATTCATCTGGAACCAACTCTAGAGCCTACTAAACTGCAATCTCTACCAGAGTCACAAGATCTGCAGTCAGAGCTTCAAGTAAGTTTATTGCTCTTTCTGATGATGATGATTTAAATCTGCTTGATGCAATTCCTGTTGTTTCCAACCCTGAACCCACACAAATTGATCAATCCACTTCACACAATTCACCACCTAGGGCTTCATTCTTTCAACCCTCCATTGAGGAAGAACCCCTCTGGAAAATGCTCCAAACTCCTAAGTCCACTACACCAACCTCACCCATTATCCTTCCATACACTCCACAAACCTCTGAACCACAGGCTTCTGAGACACAAGCTCTAGAGATACCAACCACTGAAAAGTCTAACTCTGAGCCTCAACCCTCTGATCACTCAAATCAGGAACCCTCTGATAGAGAAATTCTCTCTCCTACTCCCTCTGTCTCTTTTCCAACAAATGTTCCATTTTCCTCTCCTTCAAATAAATCTGAAGCCTCTCGCCAATTCTTTCAAATTGCCAGAGAAAGAATTTCAGAACTTCCTGAACATTTCTTAAATGTTCCAAGTCCAAACCGCTACTCTGGCCCAAGACCAGAACCTCTGACTGCTCCTGACTTTCCAATCCATGCAGTCCCTCTGTCTTCAGTACCACCGCCTCTTCCTCCTTCTCCTCCATCTCAAAATGAAAACTCTCTCTTTGACCAATCTCTAAATCCTGAGACTGAAGTTTCTCATCCACACCCTGAGACCAATACCTCTGAACCCCAAACTGTGCAAATTGGTTCTCCTCATGGTGTTTATGAAGCTACAAGTAGCAATCATCCTTCTTCACCTGAAACCTATCTCTCCATTGTTCCCTATACCCAACTTAGACCAAACACCCTGCTTGATTGCATCAACTTATTTAATCATGAAGCATCTTTCAGGGTCTGCAATGTGCATGGTCGCACTGACCTCAGTGAGAAACCAGACCTGGTTGCTGAAGACTGGGATCGTCTTTGCACTTGGATGCTTGACCGTCAAAGAGTTGAAGCTGCCAACCAGCGTTTCAGAAGAAGAGAAGCACTGAATAAACAAAAATTGAGAAATCAACTTCATGCTGCTATTGAAGAAGCACGGAAAAAGAAAGAACAAGAAGAAGAAGCTGTAAGGTTTGAAGCAGAACAGCGTGAAGCTGCAAGGTTGCAAGCTCTGGAACAAGCAGCTAAATTATAAGCTGAAGCTGAGGCTCTTAGAAATCAAGCACTTGTAATTATTCCATTTACTGATGTTGCCTCCACATCTGCTCAAGTTCCTCACTCTGATCAAGCTGTTCCGTCTACTCAAGCTCAGTCAGACTCAAGACTTGATCTCATTGAACAAAGACTTGATTCTCATGAAGCTCTTCTTCAGAGTCTTAAAGAGATGTGCACAGAACTTCTGAAGAGGACACCCAAGCCTTAGCCTTTAGGAACTCACTTTTATTCTGTTTTTCTACTATGTTACTATGTTTTCATATTTAACTATGTTTCTTTTATCAGATTATCATTTTTCTTTCCTATGTGCTTGCATAATTACTTGTTTATCATTACTTACTTTTTACTCATACGCATTAATCAACAAACAAGTTTTTTTTATTAATAACATCATTCATACATTGCATTGATACATTTAAAAAAGAGGATTTTTCCTCAAAGATCTACACTGCCTACGCATCGCTGCTTTCTCAAGCTCCAGACGATGCTGCCTATGTTCTAAGTGGACCAAGCTCCGGCGCAGCTCCTGCCTCTCAGGACCCTCCGCCATAGTCTCCAGAGCCGCCTCTGCTGCTCTGATCTCTTCATACAGGTCCCAACTCCCGCTGGAAGAGATCTTGAAGCTCCTCCACAAAAGCAAGAAAGCCTCTGAGGATGTTGTCCATCTCCGGACTCAGACTCATCCCCAACAGCTGGTTTGTCAGACTATAGACACTTGGCTCCTCTGGATGGCGCACGTTGATGAAGAGATCTTCATCAAAGGCTTTCTTCCTCAATTCTTCGATGCATGCTATGAAGGATGCCATTGCAATATTGATTTCAAGTGAAAACGAGATGTGAAGACTGTTATGCTTTAACCGCTATTTATAAGCTCAGTTCAGTCTCCAAAAGTTAATGCCGAAGCAGTTTCTCGAGGATTGTTTATCGGTAACAGATGCTTACCTTTAACTCCTTAGCCGGTGGTAAATGTTCCACTCCTTCACTTAATCTTCTGCATCCGCACTAATAAAATACATTTTATTTAATCTTTATTTTCTCCATTTTTTTTTAACTTAGTCCTTCTCTAAGGGGGAGTACCTTGTACTTCAAGATAAGTTTTTTTTCACACCCTCATGCTTTTTGCTTATGACAAAAAGGGGGAGTATACAACCAGTTTTTGATGTGTAAGTTGTGTTAGTGTGATTTCTTTTTCTTTTGGAGAATTTAAGAGTTTCACTCTTTATGACCATAGATCTGTCCGTGGGCACTTGCAAGGAATACATTTTCACTTCTTCTGAAGTGATTATATGCTAAATCGGTTGACTCTGATACTTATACCTTGCTCTTGACTCTGAATATTTATGCGCTCTGATATTCACATATTATCTATGTCATAAATTCTCACTCTGAACTCTTTTATTATTTAGCTCAGAATCTAGATATTACTAATGTTTTCATTAAGTCTTAGATTCAGGGGGAGCTAAGCTCAGAATCAAGCTGTGACTTGGATTCAGAATGAGCAACATAAACCATTCACCTTAGGATAAGTTTACTTCTATTCTCTAAACTCTGAGTGAATTCAGTTTATTGTTTAAGAATTGTTCATCAAAATACTTGGTTTTGTCATCATCAAAAAGGGGGAGATTGTAAGATCAAGTTTTGATCTAGTAGTACAACTCTATGTTTTGATGATTACATGTTAACTATTGTGTATGAACAATTATGGTACTCTAACATTGTTTTCTGAGTGTTCTAATGACAGGCTATGACTCTGGTCTTATTTCACATAATTCAGAAGCACAATGCTCAAAGAGTAACCTCCGCAACGCTTTCGCACTTACTATGTTCAATCTGAACAGTAGATTAAGCTTTAGACGATCTGAAGATAGTAAAGCTCTGATATGGATTCAGTTCACTAGAAGCTCTGAAGGACTAGAAGCTAAGTAGTGAAGATTCTGAAGTCCAAGAGTAAGCTGGCTCTGAAGACCAAGTACTTCTCCTCTGAGTCCAGAAGCAGAAGGTACAAAGGTCAGAGGATCCAAGCTTCCTTCTGACTCTCATCACCAAGCTTCACAAGTTCCAATATGAAGCGTCGCTCTGATCAGAAGTCAACTAGGATAAAGGTCATGTCACTATCCAAAGTACAAAAGCAATTGTACCATTCCTGACGACCTTACCTAACTTATTCAGCCACAATAGAACCTGCAAAACCCAGATCTGCCCTCCAACGGTAGCATTCCATGCAAACTTCCAAACATAATTCCTTGGAGTATATAAAGAGGCTGAAGATGAAAGATGCCGCCGAAGAAAGCTCATGTGATATTCATTTTATTTCTCTTAAGCAATCTTTCTTCAAATTGTACCTATTGTGTTTACTATTAGCTTTTTGAGAAGCATTTCCTTGTAAACCCAAACTTTCAAACAGTTGTTTGATTTTCCTTAAGGAGACCAAGGTTGGTCGGATCCTTGAGAAGACTAAGAGAGTGAATCTTAGTGATAGCTAAGTCAGTGTATTGTTAGTCACTTTGCAGGTAGCAAGTGCAGTTGTAACAAACTCTGATTAGTGGATTGCCTTCATTCTAAGAAGGAAGAAATCACCTTAACGGGTGGACTGGATTAGCTTGAGGGATTTATCAAATGAACCAGGATAAAATCATTGTGTGCTTTCCTCAACTCTTATCTTAGCACTTTTATCTTTGGTGTTTGAAGAGATTTGTTAAAATCTCAAGTGAGAAAGGTTTTAGATTGAAAACGCTATTCAACCCCCCCCCACCTTTCTATTGTTTTCATACCTTCAGTATTCGCATCCTTCTCCTTGTCTGAACTAAAATCTGCCTTAGCTGAAATTATGAGTAAACATGATCTGCTTCTGACTAAGCATAAAAGGTTGAAAAAGGATTTTCTTGATGCTTCTGATATATCTGCTAAACATGTGAAAACAATTTCTGAGTTAAATGAAAACAATTTCTCTTTAGTTAATTCCAACTCTGTTCTTAAAAATCAAATTTCCAAGTTAGAAGAAATTATTATATCCAGTACTTCTGATGATAAGAATGAAACCAAATATGAAAAATCTTTTCAGAGGTTCCTAGCTAAAAGCGTAGATAGAAGTTTAATGGCTTCAATGATCTATGGCGTTAGCAGAAATGGAATGAATGATATTGGCTATTCTAGACCCAGTAGAAATGAGCCTCCTATGCCTAAACCTAAATCTTTTTATGAACATTTTGTTCCTTCTGGCACCATTATACCTAAACCCTCACCTTCTAAAGTTGCTTTACCCATTAAGAAAGGAACATTTTCTATGTCAAGATATCATGCTCAATTCATTTGCATTATCCTGTTGAAAGACCCAAAGTTGTCAGAACTTCTGGGGTAACTAACTAGAAAGGACCCAGAAAGTGGGTACCTAAGGAAAAGATTGTATATGTTGCAGATATCCTTGATAGCTCCACTGATACTCCAATCATGGTATCTGGACAGTGGATGCTCGCGTCACTTGACGGGAGAAAAGCTTATGTTCCAAGACCTGAAACTTAGACCTGGAGGTGAAGTTGGTTTTGGAGGCAACGAGAAGGGTAAGACTGTTGGTTATGGAACCATAGGTGTCGGTAAGGATCCATGCATTGATAATGTTTTATTAGTGGACGGTTTAATGCATAATTTATTGTCAATAAGTCAATTAGCTGACAAGGGTTATGACATTATTTTCAATCAAAAGTCTTGCAGGGTTGTAAGTCAGATTGATGGCTCTGTTCTGTTTAAGAGCAAGAGGCGGAACAACATCTATAAGATCAGATTATCTGAGTTGGAAACTCATAAAGTAAAGTGTCTTCTTTCTGTTAATGCAGAGCAATGGTTATGACATAGACGGTTAGGGAATGCTAGTATGAGAAATATCTCTCAGCTAAGTAAGCTTGACCTTGTCAGGGGCTTACCCACTCTGAAGTTTTCTTCAGATGCTCTTTGTGAAGCATGTCAGAAAGGAAAATTTACAAAAGTCCCTTTCAATGCAAAGAATGTTGTTTCCACCTCAAGGCCGTTGGAACTTCTACATATTGACCTATTTGGACCGGTGAAAACTGAGTCTATAGGTGGCAAGAAATATGGGATGGTTATCGTTGACGACTATAGCCGCTGGACATGATTAAAATTCTTAAGACACAAGGAAGAGTCGCATTCTGTGTTCTCTACCTTTGTTGCCCAAATGCAGAATGAGAAATCTAGTAGAATTGTCTACGTGAGAAGTGATCATGGTGGAGAGTTTGAGAATGAGGAGAAGGAAGGAAGAAGATTAACGAGATGGGTTCAGCATTGAAGCGAGCGAGGGGGAGTCTTATTTATAAAAGAGTAGTGAAGTGTTTTTTTGGTTTTGGGTCATTCAGCCACAAGAACAGGGACCTCTTTGCAATTTCAATTTCTCTTTTTACCTAGAGCACAAGTAATCAAGTATGATGAAGTATCATTCATGGCTAGAACTAGAAGTCACTTTTGGAGTGGAACTAGATTCACTCAATTATAATACATCATTTATTTTAGTGCATATTTAGAAATTATTATACAACTAGAAATTATTATATAACCCATTAAAAATCAGATGATTTGAAAATTTTCAGTTCATTGTTTAGAATGTAAATGACTAGATTGCAAAATATAAAACTTAGTATGAAAAAAAAACATGATAAATTCAAGCCTAACGAATGAAACCCCTTCGCTTTTAGATGAGTACCGGAGAATTGAGGTTAAATTAAGGCTGCAATGACTTGGTTCAAATCCCTGGCGCCTAGATCCATTAGCATAATTTTTTCACATAGTTCAACCACCATTAGATCAACAATAGTGACATGATGAGGATGGGTACGATTGTACCATATACGAGTATGTCACTCTCCATGATGGAATTGAGAACTTGGCGAGGATGGTGTAGTTAGGCCAATGCGTGCCAAAGGACAGGAACACGGGGGCAGAAGGAACCAGAACTTCCGGCGCCGCAGATCACCAAGCCTATATGGAAGAGCACATAGAGGTCGCCAAAAATATCGAATACCTCGTGGTCAAGGTCAAAGGTAATGAAATAGAGAGAGGAAGAAGCCACAACAATAAGGTCAAGAAGAGAAACAAAATTTGAATCACATGGATTGAGGAGGACCAG
Source organism: Lotus japonicus (assembly GCF_012489685.1). Taxonomy (NCBI): domain Eukaryota; kingdom Viridiplantae; phylum Streptophyta; class Magnoliopsida; order Fabales; family Fabaceae; genus Lotus; species Lotus japonicus. Next base: position 13,450,032 of record NC_080045.1, read on the forward strand.
TTGACCGCACATGGAGTGGTAGCCCTCATGGTAATTGAAGGACTCACCAGTAGTGCAACCTCGGTTAGTACTTGTAAGAAGAACCTAAAGGAAGTTATGCAAATTTCTTCAAGTCAGACATTTCAGTTTAGTATGAGGATTCTTTTGGCTTGTATATCAAATTCAACAATAAAGACTCGACTAGAGATGACACCCACGCGAGGTGGGGGCGGGGAGTGCCTCCCCACTCCCCATCCCCGCATCCCTCCCCCGTCCCCATGTCTGTGGCAGGGTGAGGTTTCACCCCATCCATAATCTCCACCTCCCCACAGGTCCCCATGGGGACTAATACATCATTAAAAATAAAATAAAAAATACATAAATTTCTACATGGACCACAAATGTTTAAATATAGAAACCACATATTTCTTTACCTCAATCAACATCTTTATCTACATTAATATATGTTGTTCAAACTGAAATTTTGAAGTACCTAATCAGCTACGTTTATGATCCTTTATTATGAAGGGTATTATTGAATTTTTACATAATCTCTTATTATCAACGAATTCAATAGGAGATTAATTAAGCAATTAAAATACAATTAATAAAAGCAATTAAATAAGAAATATTGTATCATTAAAAAGAATGATACATGTTAAGTAATATGCATATATCATTAAAAATGGTTACTTAAGTTAAATGTGTGCATTGAATAAAAGATTTGTTTCCTTAATCACTGTGTATTTATAATAAATATAAAATTACACACTATTAGAAACAAAAGTACTTGTGGCCTAGTGGCATACGATGCTTTTTGGAACTACAAGGTCCAAGGTTCAAACCATAGTGAAAACAAAATTTATTTCAAAAATAATTTTTTCTAAAAACCGTTGACCGGCTGGTGTTAACCGGTTTTCCTGGTTCTTGATTGGTCCAACGTTCGGTTCAATTTTCTGAACTGAGCTTTACATTAACCACTAGCTAATTTCCTTGTTTGTTTTTCCCACAAGTCAGACACATTTGGTTTACCTTTCCCTTGGGCCTCCATCTTGACTCTTGAGCAGGAGTGCTCAATTCAGGTCTTTCGACAGCGATTTCTACAGCAGGCAGACCATATACCATTTCCTTATTCTTTGATGCGTTGTATTGCATTTGGGATAGCAGAAACAAGCTCATTTACCTCAACCAGCGATCTTCATGGGGGCAGGTCCTATCGCGTGCAATTATGCTTCGTTCCTCTCCTTGCGAGGTGCATCTCTCAGCTAGGTCGAGTATGGAGCTTCCAGTTTCTTGGTATTAGAATTTGGGAGACCTAACTCAACCCAAAAGCTAGCTCAAGAGTTGAGGGTTACTCTACCATTTATAAACACTTGATTGGTCATATCTCTAGCCAATGTGGGACTCTAGAACACCCCCTCACGCCCAGGGTTGGACATCTGGAGCGTGGAATGAACTTCCATGAGTGACCCAAATATGAGAGGTTTTCACAACAAATGGCTCTAGGACAGGATATGATACCATATTATAAATTGGGAGGCCTATACTCAACCCAAAAGCTAGCTCAAGAGTTGAGGGTTCCTCTACCCTTTATAAACACTTGATTGACTATATCTCTATCCAATGTGGGACTCTAACACTTGGCGTCGTCTTGAGTGTGAAGGTTAATTTTGACAACTTTCTTAGTTATGTGTTGGTTGTAGTAATGACATACCCTTTTGATGTCTTGTCGCTTGTGATAGCTGATGAAACACATCGTTTCAGTAAATGAGGGTAAAATAAAAAAAAAAGAAGGAAAAGAGACAACAACGTAAAGGAGAGGAAATGGGTTGAATACCCATTATTTTCTTTTTCTGGTGCCCGAAACTTCCCTTCCCCCTTTTGTTTCCATTCTTCTTCACCTCAAAATTCACATTCTTCTCCTTTAATACTTTCATCTTCATCATTTATGTGCTATCATCAACTCAAAAACACGGATACCCATTGTAGATTAAGTTTTGAAATTTAGTGATTTGAAGGTTACACATCTTCTGAGTTGGGTTCTTTGAAATAAAATCTACAATCCAAAAACTCAGAATTTTACTTTTACAGCATGGGTGGGTAGTGAGTACTGTCATAGCATAGTAGAATATCAAGAGTTTGATTTTTTTTTCATGAGTTCTCTAAAACCATATGTCTCATAAATTGGGGGTTTTTATCTAATCTCTTTGCTACCCATTATTGATGCTTAGATTCACAAGGAGGCGCTTCTATTGGTCCAACGGAGGGTGCGAGAGGGTTTGAACTTGCTCTTCATAGCTATGAGTGTATAGTTTATAAAGTGGCAAGTTTTTAAATTTAATTTTTAATAATAGAAGCAAAACACCATATTTTCAGCTCTTAATAGATATTACATCTTATGTCCATGGATTTTATTCCATGTTTTGATGCACATGAACTAATTGGTGCCTAAACTCAGTTTTGTTGTTGTTGCTCTTTTTGCTATATGCAAACCTTTGGATTTTGATCACTTGTGATGTTTTATTTTTTACTCTATGTGTTGTGATATTTAAGCTTTAAGCTTTTAAGGATTTTAGAAGATTCAAGAATGTGATGTGATGAATATGTGGAAGTTTAGAAACTAAACTCATGAGAAGGAAAATGAAGCTCAATGAGATTTGAAATGTTAGTACATGGTATACATATATATTTTTGTATTTGTGCTAAATCTAAAATTATATTCTATCAAATATTATGTTTGGAAAATATGTGATGAATTCTATTTTGGGAAACCGTTCGTCACAAGGAAGAGATAATGCGGCATATTAATCGTTCGTCGCAACGAAGAGATAATGTGACACATATATTGTTTGTCGCAACGAAGAGATAATTAATGCAACTTATGCATTGTATGTCATAGTATAATACCCTTCGTCACAACGAAGAGATAATGTGACTATGCGAATTCGTGCTTTATAGTAGCGCATCGTTTGTCGCAACGAAGAGACAATGCGGCCTATATGCATATGGTTTATGGAGGTGATTGTGTTGAATGATGAAAGTTGAAGTTACTTCCTAGTTTTATTATTTTGTTTTTGGATTAGAAGCTTGTGTGAAAGTTATTTAAAGGTGTCCATGAGAATTTTGATTTAAAGTTTCTCCATGATTTTCTTGTTTTAAAAATTAATTTGTATCTATTACAACATCTCAGCCTCTGCAATAATATCTAGGGATATATTACAGACGCATGAGTTCAATTTTTTATTTTATCTCAAATTTTGAAATTTAATGTTAGATAATACATAAAATTATAGTTAATTGGCATCAATTAATTAATACTAATTCTTTCTGATAAAAAATTGAAGGATGGCCTAAAAATTAAAATTACATAAAAATTTCATGACCAAAGATGCAATTAAATATTTGCTTGTCATTCCAAATCGCATAACATGATTTGACAGCAGTACCTGAACCATTTCCCTAAAAAGTTTCCTCTTCTCTTCTTCTCAATGAAAAACTGTAATGAAAATAGGAAATGAAAATTAAGTTACAAATGAAGGTTTTATTTTTAGTAATTTGAAATGATCTTCAAAATCTGTCATAGGTAAATGTGAAACACATTAAAATAAAGCCGGTGAAGGATGTTTAAATCTACAGAGAGAGCACTTTTATACATTCATGAAGTATTGAAGTTAGTCTTGCTTCACCAAACTCCTTTGTTCACTGTCATTCAACATGAGAAAATTTTGGATGTGAACTTTATAGCAGCTGTTGTAATCGGAGGCTGCACCATAAAAAAAAATGGTAAGCCAGTGAGAGTGAGATTGACAAACTCAAAGAAAATCAAGGGGAAATACTCAACCTGTGCATGGCTCTTCCTCTACAGTCTCTCTAGAACCTTTGGCGGACACGTTTATCACAGTTAAAGCATCTCTAGAAATGACAGAAAAAAGATCATAACAATAATATGTTTTGTTCCCATATCTATCAAGTCAGTTGAAGGTCCAACACCAACAATCTGATCTATTATAGCTCTATCCAGCACTAAACAATATATAGCTAAGACAGCAGAGATCCTCTATATAGAGGGAATTTGGGGGATATTCCTATTTCTGAAACATCACAACAATTGTTTATTATTTAACCGATTCCAATGGTTTGAAAGATATGTCATCACAATCCTAATACATAAATTATATCTCAAAGAGATGAGCCATGTTGAGAAATAATTTTCTCAATTACTCTTATGTAAACAACCCTTTTAAGCTATCATATGCATGTCTCTTTCGGAAACATCTATTAGATCCATACAATCGGTTAGCCTTCCAGAACATAGCCTACACTGCAAGAATACAAATCACAGAGCATGAACTCAATCTAGTTTGAAGTACCTGGAAGAAACAATTCACAACCTTCAGCGCACCCACAAATTGAGCAAAACAATATTAAAAGAGAGAAAGAAATGAATTGATCATGATATCTGATTATTTGATTGCAGAGAAAAAAGATATAAAAAATGCAACCTAGTGTATTTTTTTATTTTTTTTTGGTTACAAATGAAGGGCACGGCCCCGAAAAAAAAAACAGAAACTAACGATGTGCAATCACGGGCGAGGAACACTTGTCCCTCTCTAGCAACCTAATGCAATCTCCAAAGGGAGCCTCAAACCAGTGAGTCCCAAACGAAAGTTCCAAGCCTACTTTCGCCAAGTAGTCTGCAACTGAATTTCCCTCCCTCGGCGTATACTGGACAAGAAGAGAACCATGATCATCCCTCTTACGCTGAATATCGCGAGCTATGTACTCGAAGTGGTGCTCACAGACATCTCGCTGCTCAAGCAGCTCAACAACCTCTAAGGAGTCACTCTCTATGATCACTTGATGATAATCAAGGCTGATCATCACATCAATAGCAGTGGCTATGGCCAATAGCTCGCCTACAAACGCATTCTGGGTACTAAAGTTACCCAAATTTCTGCTAAACCCTCTCAGCCAGTTTCCCTCTGAGTTTCTGATTACTCCTCCACAGCTTGCCATGCACTCGCTGCTCACTGTGTAACACCCCGATTTCGGTGGCGTCACTTTAGTAACTCAAGAATAAAATAAAGCGGAAAAGCAGGTATTTTTTTTTTCGTTTTGTACAAATAAAAAGACTTGTCGAAATAAAGACTGAACTCCAATCGCGATTAACAGCGATTAATATACAATACAAGCACAGCCCTCGCTGCAACTAAAAACATCGTCACGAGTCTCCTCAAGTGACGGAAAGTAACATCAAGTAACTAAGGTGTTACCCAGCGGCAAACAAGTGCGACTCATAAATGGAGTCATAAGTCTTATAAATACAGTCCTCCGAAAAGTAAGTCAGCCCAAAACGGCTTCCAAAATGACTTCCTACGTCCGACTACTCCATGCGATTCCTGTCTACGGAGAACCACACCGAAAGCAACCTGTCGGAAACTACCCGGTCCCAAAAGTACAAATGACGAATCAGAGCTATGACAACAACAACCAGCTCAAAAGACTCTAACCACCCATAGCCCACACTACTATCATCGACCCTTCCTCGATCAGGCATGAAGTCCGGGTCCTCGTCGAAGGCTTCAGTAATAGTCATTTCGCTCCGGGTCTTTTCCGCACAACGAATCATCACGAACCGGCTGACGGACGCCTGGCAGCAGGCCGACCGCCCAAACACAAACATACAAACAAAGCCAAGGTGCGAGGGTCAACTCACAGGATATAATAGATAATACAAGCAACATGTGATGAATTAAGGGGTATATATATATAGGTTGTATATATACATATAAGTTATATATCGTCTACCCTAAGGTATATACATAACATGTTATCAGATCTCTAGTAACAACACAATATTCAATATCTCAACAATTCAACAAATAACATGACAATGTTCACCAATATCAAATCATCAAAATCTCAACATATGAGGTTAGGTGATAAGGTTAGTCAAACAATGTATCGTCCTCCCAACGCACAAGTGTCTAACTAAACAAATGTTCCCTGTCGTTTGCCCTATGGTAAACGACGATGAAATCTCACGCTTTCATGAAGTCTCACGCTTCAATGGAGTCTTACGCTTTCACGAAGTCTCACGCTTTAGTGAATTTTCACGCATTCACGAAGTCTCACGCTTCAGTGAAGTTTCGCGCCTTCATGAAGTCTCCCGCTTCAATGAAGTTTCACACCTTCACGAAGTCTCACGCTTCAGTGAAGTTGCACGCCTCCGCAAAGTCTCCCGCTTCAGCGAAGGTGTACGCCTCCGCAAAGTCTTCCGCTTCAGCGAAGGTTCCCGTCTCCACGAGGTCTCCCGCCTTAGTGAAGTTTTTGCTTTCACGAAGTCTCACGCTTCTGTGAATTTGCACCTTTCACGAAGTCTCACGCCTCAGTGAAGTTCCATGCTTTCACGAAGTCTCACGCCTCAGTGAAGATTCTCGGCTCATCCTTTGGTTGGCTAAATAAACTGCTCAAAGAGCGAAGGAGTACCAATGTACTTGGAAACTTATTGGTTTCCCCAAACCTTGGATTCGGCGACACTTCTCATTTTCCAAAACTAACATCCAAGCCCTAAGCTTTCATCTGACATTGTTATCATTATTTAAAGGGTTCAGATGTTGTTTAATGTATTATGAATTTTCCTTGTAAAATAGTTTTCATTTAGTTTTATCTCAAGTCCTATAAGTTCCAAAAGATCCCACAATCCCAAATAATTCCCAGAGAAGGTCTCGATCCATCAAACAATATCAAGGGTCCGAACCTCGGTCCGTCCCGTCAAACTTTCTCAAAATCTCACGATAAATCCGGCATAACTGCCCGTTATCCTCCCTGACGTACAACAGATATATGTGTAATTTCATAATCAAAGTAACTGTGAGACCCAAGATTTTAAGCTTAAAATAAATTAGTGAATTCCTTATTAACGAATAAGTTCGATGTATCGTGAAGGGAAACCTGAACAAGAGTTTATTGGATGAAATAAATTTATGAAGGAGAAGGTTCAGGAAAAGTTCAAGGATTGTATCAAAACCGATAAGAGTTATAGCACGATTAATATTCGCCTAAGCCTAGGTCAAAGACACTAGTAAATAGCTAATTTACACTTTAGGACGCGATGGAAACTAATTCCAAAAATCTTCAGAGAAATGTTAGAATTTCTCTTATTCGTCTATAAACAAGTATTTCGATGCGAATCCCTGGAATGTACGAACGTCAAATTCCAATTCTCGGAAGTTTGCCGAAACGGAATCCCTGATAGTTGAAAAACCCTAAAATCGACGGACGATGAAAACTTTTTCTATTCGGAGCTTCAAATAAAGATTTCATCCGCGCACGCCCACTCTAATCGACGTTCCAAATCTTTCTTCAGAAGGAAGTTTCTGCATCCGAGGTCAATATCATAAAGTGCATAAAGTGCATTTTTAATGCCGGTAAGCATTAAAAACAAGCCTCGAAAACCAAAAATCATACTGATATTTCTTTGAAGAATTAGAAGATTCAGCGGGAAGAATATCGTGTCTAAAATACGTTGGAATCAGTAGGAAAAATCGGAATTGCGAAATTTTCATTTTTCCGCATTTTCCATTTCCTATATATAGTATGAAAAATGAAAAAAAAAAAAAAACAAAAAAATCCCAAAACACACACACACGGCCGAGAGCTCTTGGAGGAAAGGAGGAAAAGTGTTTTTTTTCCAATTCTTGACCGATCGTCGTTCCGTTCGTTGCTAATCGAAGACATCGAGGTATAGTTACTATCCCTCACTTCTGATCGTCAGATCTGTCGACTTTTTCTATGTTTTTCTGAGCTCAAAGTTTGGAGCTTTTTGTAAAACTGTCCAAATAACTTGATTTCAGTGTCTAAACTTATTGCCTACGTGCTCTAGAGCATGAATATCCGGTTGTTTTCTGTTGAATCTCGCCGAATTGCCGCCGAGTTTCAATTCTGCTCAAAAACCCATTTTTATGCTGAGGTTCCGCTTTTTGGATCAAAAACTCTCGACTGAGCTTAGCTTTAGTAGGATTAGTTGTTATAAATGTCGTTAGGATCGACCCCATCTAATTTGTTTTTCGAAATTCTGATTTTGAGTTTCCGAGCTAAAAATATTGACCAAAATACCCCTGCGACAGTTTTCGACCCGATAATTTTTCTGAGAGTTTCCCTGGCCTAGATATCGCCTAAGAATACCTAGGAATTGATTTAGATCGAAGAAAAAGTTCGAAAACCCTATTTTCCATAGTGGCCGAAACCTATTTGCTTGGGTACTGTGTCCAAAAATAATTTTTGAGTCTCTATGACCTGAGCCATTGCGTAGCTCTTTCAATTGTCGAAATTTTGGCGCTGGTTTTGTGTCATTCCGAGTTCTGTAGCTCGAGTTATGCACGTTTTAGCGAATAAAGTGTTTTTGTACAAAACTTGAATCGAGCCAAAACTCATCCATTCGGGGGAAGCCCTTCCATTCGTGCCTAAATGTTGTACTCTGAAGCTTCTCGAGCTTTGTCGACCATTAGTTAGGATTGTTTCGACTGTATCGACTTGTGTTGATTCATTATTGCTTTGTTTGCTCAAAGGTTCAATTGTGGAAACCTTGGGATTGACTGAGCAAGCTTGTGAGCGAGACCTGCACCACGAGACTAGAACAACTCGAGGGTAGGGCAACTTACTTACTAGCTATTTGTATTGTAGGCGTCGATAACTTCGACTTGAGTATTGCTTGATATTGAATATTGCTTGGATATTGTTTATCGCTTTGAATTGGAAAATGTTTTCTGGAGGCTTCGGCCGGGTGAACTTATATGAGACGTGTGTCTCCGTTTTCTGAGAGGCTTCGGCCGTTTACTGGTTTCTGTCTTATCGCTTTCTAGTGGATATGACAAGGTTATGTTTACAGCACTGCCATATTGATTCATCGCTCGATAGAGCTTGATGTATTTGCGTTTATGATTAAATTGTGCTGACTATATTCGTGCATTTTGATGCCACTTTTGGAGTGTAGAATACACTTACCTTCGTCATGACAAGGACGGGTTTGTTTTGGGAACGTTTGTTAGGTCGGACCAAGGTTCGAACCTTCATTGTTCTAGGGGATCTAGTGTTTTCTCGGGGAGTTGTTTGGGTTTGATGGAAACTTTGAACTTATAGAGTTTTGGACTGAAAATAATCATAATCTGTTTTATGTAAATAAATCCATAATATATTTATTAAGAATATAATGTTTTTAATTAATGACGATGATTCAACAGAAAAGACTTAGGAATGAAAGTGAGTTGGAAAACAGGAATGGGTCGGTGATCCTAGCTTTGGGAACTTTATTTTGAAAGGTGTTGGAAATGAAAAACTGAACTTTGGAATTAACGACATAATGGACTAATTCACGATGGAACATTTTGCCTAATAAGAGAACTATTGTTTTAAGGGAACTCATTTTATGGGAAAGAATTTGAAGACGGGCTTTAGCCAAGGGTCTGGGCGTTAGTAAGGTACCAAGTAGAGTACACTTGGCACAACAGGTAGTGACGGTCAGCCGTGTAGAGTTGTATCGTGCCTGTTGATGTCTGGCGTAGCAAGCAGAATGGTTAAACCCGTGGGGTCACAACCGACTTGACTATAGCCTAGGTTTCTCATTGTAGATGCCTTTGGTCAATGAACCAATTTTACCTGTGAGGACGAATCGTTGTTTAGCTAACCATATTGCACCCATGCATACACGCGATGAAGTGCCAAGTGGAGTACTTCGGTATAGCAGGAAGCAACGATCAGCCGTGTAGAGTTGAATCGGTCCTGACTATACCTGGCACAATAGGAGGTAACGATCATCCATGTAGAGTTGTATCGTGCGTGTTGATGTCCGGCATAGCAAGCAGAAATGGTCGAACCATGTAGAGTTGGATCGTCTTGACTATAGCCAAAGGTGATAAGCGACGCCCGAGCAGAAATGGTTAAACACGAGGCCAGTGTTACGACCGTCTCGAGGTGCCCAGCCTTTAAGTGGCAATACCATTGGTTTGTCCCGTCGCCAAGCAGAGTGACGTTATTCGGGTTTGTGTCAGCATATTCTGCATTGGCACACCATGCATCTTATTATGATTACCGTTGTATGACATATCATGCACTCTAACTATAATTGTTGAGACTTGATGATTTGATGTTGATAAACATCGTTATGTGTTTTGATGATTGAATTGTGTAAGAGATTTGGTAACATGTCATGTATATACCTTAGGGTAGGCAACGCATAACTTATATGTATATATACAACATATATATACCCCCTTTATCGCATGTTGGTTGTATATCTATTGTATTCTGTAAGTTGACCCTAGCGCCTTGGCTTTGTTTGTATGTTTGTGTTTGGGTGGTCGGCCTGCTGCCAGGCGTTCGTCAGCCGATTCGTGATGACTCGTCACTCGAGGAGGACCAGGAGCGTAATGACTATTACTGAAGCTTTCGACGAGGACCCGGACTTCAGGCCTGATCGAGGAAGGGTCGATGAAAGTAGTGTGGGATATGGGTGGTTAGAGTCTTTGAGTTGGTTGTTAGAGTCATAGCTCTGATTGTCATTCCTTATTTTGGGGCAGGGCAGGTCCCCGACTATTAGCTTTTCGTGTGATTCCCTTCCATGAGGATCACAGGGAGTTTGTCGGACGTAGGAAGTCTTTTGAGGCCGTTTTGGGCCGACTTACTTTCGTTGGAGGACTGTATTCAGAATACTTGACCTTTTGTTTTAGTTTGTACATAATTGCCCACGGGCACTACCTTTCCGTCACTGGAGGTCACTCGTGACGATGTTTTTAGTTGCAGCGAGGGCTGTGCTTGTATTGTATATTAATCGCTGTTAATCGCGATTGGGTTGAGTCTTTATTTCGACAAGTCTTTTTATTTAAACAAAACGAAAAAAAATACCTGCTTTTCGGCTTTATTTTATTTTGAGTTACTAAAGTGACGCCACCGAAATCGGGGTGTTACATTGTGGTATCAGAGCTTGTCGAGTCTTTCGGGAGTCTTTGGGGAATAGGTCTTCTGTGCTAGGTTGTGTGACTCTGCTAAGAGAAAAAATTGATTGTCTGCCAAACGATCTTCGCTTTAATTGATTGAAGTTGCTACCTAATCATATTGTATAGCTATGCATAATACTATCTTATGATTGGTACTGACTGTTTGCTAAATGAATACAGAACATGGTGAACGCGAACCAACTTGCTGAGATGGTGGCCACTTTGGTCCAAGCAATGACTGTACAAACGAATGACAATGCACATAGGCGTGCTGCTGAGGATGCACGTGAGCTACACCGGCTTCAGAGAGAAGCAGCCCTGGACCAGAACAGGGGATTGAATGATTTCAGAAGACAAAATCCACCCAAGTTCACGGGTGGGACCGACCCGGACGAGGCGGATCTCTGGATCCAAGAGATTGAGAAGATTTTTGAAGTACTACAGACTAGTGAAGGGGCCAAGGTGGGCCTGGCAACTCATCTACTGCTGGGCGATGCTGAGTACTGGTGGAGGGGCGCCAGAGGGATGATGGAGGCAAACCATGTTGAGGTGAACTGGAATTCTTTTCGTGCTGCTTTTCTGGAGAAGTATTTTCCTGATAGTGCTCGTGACGAGCGTGAGTCGCAGTTTCTGACTCTTCGCCAAGGGAGCATGACTATTCCGGAATATGCTGCTAAGTTGGAATCTTTGGCCAAACACTTCCGATTTTTCCGTGATCAGGTTGATGAACCCTATATGTGCAAGCGCTTTGTGAGGGGACTGAGAGCTGACATTGAGGACTCAGTGAGACCGTTGGGAATTATGCGGTTTCAAACTTTGGTGGAGAAGGCCACCGAGGTGGAGCTGATGAAAAATAGAAGGATGAATAGAGCAGGAATTGGGGGACCGATGAGGTCGAGCTCCCAAGACAACAAGGGAAAAGGAAAGTTACAGATGAAGAAGCCTTATCAGCGTCCTACGGGGGAAGGGTTTACCCCAGGACCGTACAGGCCTACGATTGCTGCTGCGGGAGGAGCAGGAAGCCAAGCTGGGAGCCGTGAGATGACATGTTTTAAATGCGGGGAGATTGGGCACTACACCACGAAATGCCCGAAGGGGAAGCCGAGGTGTTTCAAGTGTGATCTACCAGGACATCTGGCCAACAACTGCAAGACACCCAAGGTTGAGCCATTTGTCAACACCATAAGGGGAAAGCGCCCTGCTGCTAGAGGAAGAGTTTATATCATGGATAGTGAAGGAGCTGAGGAGTTAACCAGAGGAGAGCGCAAGAACGATGGTAACCTTCTAACTATTCTTTCTCATTCTAGTACAACATGCTCTTCATTACTCTCGTAGAATGTGCAACACACCTAACTTACTTATACCGTTTAAGCTTTGACCTTATGGTTAATACACCTATTAAGACTTTATTTGACGGTTACTCGTGTTTAAACTATAGAAGTTACACGAGGTTTAGGATGACACGCTAAGCCTGGAAAGTAGTCTCGCACCGATGCGTTTATAAGGAAGCTAGAAGCTGAAGAATGAATCTTAGAGAAATTCCTTAGGGGCAGTATACGTGTTATGTTGAGGGTGTGTGGTTCCGTAGCGGAATCGTTAGGGACTTGATATCAGGATATTTGTGGTTACTGGATGTTAGGAACTCATTGACTGTTCCAGTGAGTTTTTCTAAATCTTCACCTTCGAGGTATTAGGCCTGATCAACTTAATGTTGAGGGGGTGATATTCGGAATCAGAACTGGCAATGGACTTGATAGATGGATTGGTAAGGTTGATTTGATTGGATCGAGGACTAGTTGAGTTGGGAGGTAAAGTTCGCGTGAAGTATTTGTTTGCTTGCGAAGGAGTTATAGTTTTAAGAAATGGATATTCATTTAAGAAGTATTGAAGAATTAAAGGACATTTGAGGTCCAAACTTGGTGAAAGTTTAGGTTTAAGTCTATAATTCTTGCCCTAAGTGTTTAGGACTCAAAGTTTGTCAGGTTTTGATCGAGAGACTAAGTATCGGATTGATTGGAGGACGATCTAGTTACGGAAATAGTGAGTTAGTGTTAAGATGAATACTTGAGGTTGTTATATGTGGACAAATTTCTTAGAGTCTAAGAGTGAATGGGACTTTGTTATGAAGTCCGATGTTGCATGCTGGGGTTAGCAAGTGATTTTCACTAAGTTGAATGAGGGTTTTAGGGTTAAGATTGACCTTGGGAGGTGAAAATCATGTACGAATAAGATATTTAGTGGTGTTAGCATTAACGATTGTAGTTAAACCTCAGAATGTTGAGGGATCGGATGATAAAATGACTAGTTAAGTTTCCCGAGGTACAGTTATGATTTGATCTTCTAGGGAATAAGTTCGGATTTGGGGGAAGTGTTAAGGATTTTAGGTAATTGTAAAGTGGGTTGTGAATAAGTGAAGGTTGGTTTTATGGTTCGAGTAAGGGAAGTCTCGAAAAAGGGGAGATGACAATGATGGATTGTAAGATATTGATATGATGATTAGCTTATAAGTTATTGATGAATGGATGTTAAAAGGGATTGGGTCTAGCGATGCACAAGGTATCAAGACTCGAGTCGAGTTTTAATTTGAATGATGACTAAGTAGAAGATTGATTTCAGGGTGCGAATAAGGATAGTTACGAAGTTAGAGGTAATGATTAATGGACTAGTAGATTCCAAGGGAATTGTTCGTCTATGAGTTATAGAGCGATCGAGTTAAGTTTTGAAACATGAGTGAAGATCACAAGGACAAGTTGAACATTCACTCTGGAATGGCAGAGGTGTACGAGTTTTAAGCAGAATATCTAACGAACGAAAGCAAATGAGCAAGTGGATAAGGCTGTGCGATTGCACCGAGTGCCAACCAATATTATTTCCAACATAGAACCGACACGAGTGGTCGAGCCGGACGACATAGAGCTGAAAGATGAACTGTCTTTCGAAAACGCCGCCAATTAGCATTGGTGACACAAGGATAAAACAGTTGAGGGGAATAGAGATTGTGTTGGTGACAATCATTTGGAACAAGGACATAGGCGATGCTACATGGGAGCTTAAGGAACAGATCGAGGAACAGTATCTGGAATTTCTACTGAACCGTAAGTTTCGAGGTCGAAACTTTCTTTTTGGAGGGTAGTAATGTGAGACCCAAGATTTTAAGCTTAAAATAAATTAGTGAATTCCTTATTAACGAATAAGTTCGATGTATCGTGAAGGGAAACCTGAACAAGAGTTTATTGGATGAAATAAATTTATGAAGGAGAAGGTTCAGGAAAAGTTCAAGGATTGTATCAAAACCGATAAGAGTTATAGCACGATTAATATTCGCCTAAGCCTAGGTCAAAGACACTAGTAAATAGCTAATTTACACTTTAGGACGCGATGGAAACTAATTCCAAAAATCTTCAGAGAAATGTTAGAATTTCTCTTATTCGTCTATAAACAAGTATTTCGATGCGAATCCCTAGAATGTACGAACGTCAAATTCCAATTCTCGGAAGTTTGCCGAAACGGAATCCCTGATAGTTGAAAAACCCTAAAATCGACGGACGATGAAGACTTTTTCTATTCGGAGCTTCAAATAAAGATTTCATCCGCGCACGCCCACTCTAATCGACGTTCCAAATCTTTCTTCAGAAGGAAGTTTCTGCATCCGAGGTCAATATCATAAAGTGCATAAAGTGCATTTTTAATGCCGGTAAGCATTAAAAACAAGCCTCGAAAACCAAAAATCATACTGATATTTCTTTGAAGAATTAGAAGATTCAGCGGGAAGAATATCGTGTCTAAAATACGTTGGAATCAGTAGGAAAAATTGGAATTGCGAAATTTTCATTTTTCCGCATTTTCCATTTCCTATATATAGTATGAAAAATGAAAAAAAAAAAAACAAAAAAATCCCAAAACACACACACACGGCCGAGAGCTCTTGGAGGAAAGGAGGAAAAGTGTTTTTTTTCCAATTCTTGACCGATCGTCGTTCCGTTCGTTGCTAATCGAAGACATCGAGGTATAGTTACTATCCCTCACTTCTGATCGTCAGATCTGTCGACTTTTTCTATGTTTTTTCTGAGCTCAAAGTTTGGAGCTTTTTGTAAAACTGTCCAAATAACTTGATTTCAGTGTCTAAACTTATTGCCTACGTGCTCTAGAGCATGAATATCCGGTTGTTTTCTGTTGAATCTCGCCGAATTGCCGCCGAGTTTCAATTCTGCTCAAAAACCCATTTTTATGCTGAGGTTCCGCTTTTTGGATCAAAAACTCTCGACTGAGCTTAGCTTTAGTAGGATTAGTTGTTATAAATGTCGTTAGGATCGACCCCATCTAATTTGTTTTTCGAAATTCTGATTTTGAGTTTCCGAGCTAAAAATATTGACCAAAATACCCCTGCGACAGTTTTCGACCCGATAATTTTTCTGAGAGTTTCCGTGGCCTAGATATCGCCTAAGAATACCTAGGAATTGATTTAGATCGAAGAAAAAGTTCGAAAACCCTATTTTCCATAGTGGCCGAAACCTATTTGCTTGGGTACGTGTCCCAAAATAATTTTTGAGTCTCTAGACCTGAGCCATTGCGTAGCTCTTTCATTGTCGAAATTTTGGCGCTGGTTTTGTGTCATTCCGAGTTCTGTAGCTCGAGTTATGCACGTTTTAGCGAAAAGTGTTTTTGTACAAAACTTGAATCGAGTCAAAACTCATCCATTCGGGGGAAGCCCTTCCATTCGTGCCTAAATGTTGTACTCTGAAGCTTCTCGAGCTTTGTCGACCATTAGTTAGGATTGTTTCGATTGTATCGACTTGTGTTGATTCATTATTGCTTTGTTTGCTCAAAGGTTCATTGTGGAAACCTTGGGATTGACTGAGCAAGCTTGTGAGCGAGACCTGCACCGCGAGACTAGAACAACTCGAGGTTAGGGCAACTTACTTACTAGCTATTTGTATTGTAGGCGTCGATAACTTCGACTTGAGTATTGCTTGATATTGAATATTGCTTGGATATTGTTTATCGCTTTGAATTGGAAAATGTTTTCTGGAGGCTACGGCCGGGTGAACTTATATGAGACGTGTGTCTCCGTTTCTGAGAGGCTTCGGCCGTTTACTGGTTTCTGTCTTATCGCTTTCTAGTGGATATGACAAGGTCATGTTTACAGCACTGCCATATTGATTCATCGCTCCGATAGAGCTTGATGTATTTGCGTTTATGATTAAATTGTGCTGACTATATTCGTGCATTTTGATGCCACTTTTGGAGTGTAGAATACACTTACCTTCGTCATGACAAGGACGGGTTTGTTTTGGGAACGTTTGTTAGGTCGGACCAAGGTTCGAACCTTCATTGTTCTAGGGGATCTAGTGTTTCTCTCGGGGAGTTGTTTGGGTTTGATGGAAACTTTGAACTTATAGAGTTTTGGACTGAAAATAATCATAATCTGTTTTATGTAAATAATCATAATATATTTATTAAGAATATAATGTTTTTAATTAATGACGATGATTCAACGGAAAGACTTAGGAATGAAGTGAGTTGGAAAACGGGAATGGGTCGGTGATCCTAGCTTTGGGAACTTTATTTTGAAAGGTGTTTGGAAATGAAAAACTGAACTTTGGAATTAACGACATAATGGACTAATTCACGATGGAACATTTTGCCTAATAAGAGAACTATTGTTTTAAGGGAACTCATTTTATGGGAAAGAATTTGAAGACGGGCTTTAGCCAAGGGTCTGGGCGTTAGTAAGGTACCAG